>NW_028166453.1:0-234525 GCF_964263955.1 Coregonus lavaretus | reverse complement strand
GAGTGTTCTAAATGTTCTGAGTGTTCTAAATGTTCTAATTGTTCTGAGTGTTCTAAATGTTCTAATTGTTCTGAGTGTTCTAAATGTTCTGGGTTTTCTGAGTGTTCTAAATGTTCTGAGTGTTCTAAATGTTCTGAGTGTTCTGAGTGTTCTAATTGTTCTGAGTGTTCTAAATGTTCTGAGTGTTCTGAGTGTTCTAAATGTTCTGAGTGTTCTAAATGTTCTAATTGTTCTGAGTGTTCTAAATGTTCTGAGTGTTCTAAATATTCTGAGTGTTCTAAATGTTCTAATTGTTCTGAGTGTTCTAAATGTTATGAGTGTTCTAAATGTTCTGAGTGTTCTAAATGTTCTAATTGTTCTGAGTGTTCTAAATGTTCTGAGTGTTCTAAATGTTCTGAGTGTTCTAAATGTTCTAATTGTTCTGAGTGTTCTAAATGTTCTGAGTGTTCTAAATGTTCTAATTGTTCTGAGTGTTCTAAATGTTCTGAGTGTTCTAAATATTCTGAGTGTTCTAAATGTTCTAATTGTTCTGAGTGTTCTAAATGTTCTGAGTGTTCTAAATGTTCTGAGTGTTCTAAATATTCTAATTGTTCTGAGTGTTCTAAATGTTCTGAGTGTTCTAAATGTTCTGAGTGTTCTAAATGTTCTAATTGTTCTGAGTGTTCTAAATGTTCTGAGTGTTCTAAATGTTCTAATTGTTCTGAGTGTTCTAAATGTTCTAATTGTTCTGAGTGTTCTAAATGTTCTGAGTTTTCTGAGTGTTCTAAATGTTCTGAGTGTTCTAAATGTTCTGAGTGTTCTGAGTGTTCTAAATGTTCTGAGTGTTCTGAGTGTTCTAAATGTTCTGAGTATTCTAAATATTCTGAGTGTTCTAAATGTTCTAATTGTTCTGAGTGTTCTAAATGTTCTGAGTGTTCTAAATGTTCTAATTGTTCTGAGTGTTCTAAATGTTCTGAGTGTTCTGAGTGTTCTAAATGTTCTGAGTGTTCTAAATGTTCTAATTGTTCTGAGTGTTCTAAATGTTCTGAGTGTTCTAAATGTTCTGAGTGTTCTAAATGTTCTAATTGTTCTGAGTGTTCTAAATGTTCTGAGTGTTCTGAGTGTTCTAAATGTTCTGAGTGTTCTAAATGTTCTAATTGTTCTGAGTGTTCTAAATGTTCTGAGTGTTCTAAATATTCTGAGTGTTCTAAATGTTCTAATTGTTCTGAGTGTTCTAAATGTTCTGAGTGTTCTGAGTGTTCGAAATGTTCTGAGTGTTCTAAATGTTCTGAGTTTTCTGAGTGTTCTAAATGTTCTGAGTGTTCAAAATTATCTAATTGTTCTGAGTGTTCTAAATGTTCTGAGTATTCTAAATATTCTGAGTGTTCTAAATGTTCTAATTGTTCTGAGTGTTCTAAATGTTCTGAGTGTTCTAAATGTTCTGAGTGTTCTAAATATTCTAATTGTTCTGAGTGTTCTAAATGTTCTGAGTGTTCTAAATGTTCTGAGTGTTCTAAATGTTCTAATTGTTCTGAGTGTTCTAAATGTTCTGAGTGTTCTAAATGTTCTAATTGTTCTGAGTGTTCTAAATGTTCTAATTGTTCTGAGTGTTCTAAATGTTCTGGGTTTTCTGAGTGTTCTAAATGTTCTGAGTGTTCTAAATGTTCTGAGTGTTCTGAGTGTTCTAATTGTTCTGAGTGTTCTAAATGTTCTGAGTGTTCTGAGTGTTCTAAATGTTCTGAGTGTTCTAAATGTTCTAATTGTTCTGAGTGTTCTAAATGTTCTGAGTGTTCTAAATATTCTGAGTGTTCTAAATGTTCTAATTGTTCTGAGTGTTCTAAATGTTATGAGTGTTCTAAATGTTCTGAGTGTTCTAAATATTCTAATTGTTCTGAGTGTTCTAAATGTTCTGAGTGTTCTAAATGTTCTGAGTGTTCTAAATGTTCTAATTGTTCTGAGTGTTCTAAATGTTCTGAGTGTTCTAAATGTTCTAATTGTTCTGAGTGTTCTAAATGTTCTGAGTATTCTAAATATTCTGAGTGTTCTAAATGTTCTAATTGTTCTGAGTGTTCTAAATGTTCTGAGTGTTCTAAATGTTCTGAGTGTTCTAAATATTCTAATTGTTCTGAGTGTTCTAAATGTTCTGAGTGTTCTAAATGTTCTGAGTGTTCTAAATGTTCTAATTGTTCTGAGTGTTCTAAATGTTCTGAGTGTTCTAAATGTTCTAATTGTTCTGAGTGTTCTAAATGTTCTAATTGTTCTGAGTGTTCTAAATGTTCTGAGTTTTCTGAGTGTTCTAAATGTTCTGAGTGTTCTAAATGTTCTGAGTGTTCTGAGTGTTCTAAATGTTCTGAGTGTTCTGAGTGTTCTAAATGTTCTGAGTATTCTAAATATTCTGAGTGTTCTAAATGTTCTAATTGTTCTGAGTGTTCTAAATGTTCTGAGTGTTCTAAATGTTCTGAGTGTTCTAAATGTTCTAATTGTTCTGAGTGTTCTAAATGTTCTGAGTGTTCTAAATGTTCTGAGTGTTCTAAATGTTCTAATTGTTCTGAGTGTTCTAAATGTTCTGAGTGTTCTGAGTGTTCTAAATGTTCTGAGTGTTCTAAATGTTCTAATTGTTCTGAGTGTTCTAAATGTTCTGAGTGTTCTAAATATTCTGAGTGTTCTAAATGTTCTAATTGTTCTGAGTGTTCTAAATGTTCTGAGTGTTCTGAGTGTTCGAAATGTTCTGAGTGTTCTAAATGTTCTGAGTTTTCTGAGTGTTCTAAATGTTCTGAGTGTTCAAAATTATCTAATTGTTCTGAGTGTTCTAAATGTTCTGAGTATTCTAAATATTCTGAGTGTTCTAAATGTTCTAATTGTTCTGAGTGTTCTAAATGTTCTGAGTGTTCTAAATGTTCTGAGTGTTCTAAATATTCTAATTGTTCTGAGTGTTCTAAATGTTCTGAGTGTTCTAAATGTTCTGAGTGTTCTAAATGTTCTAATTGTTCTGAGTGTTCTAAATGTTCTAATTGTTCTGAGTGTTCTAAATGTTCTGGGTTTTCTGAGTGTTCTAAATGTTCTGAGTGTTCTAAATGTTCTGAGTGTTCTGAGTGTTCTAATTGTTCTGAGTGTTCTAAATGTTCTGTGTGTTCTGAGTGTTCTAAATGTTCTGAGTGTTCTAAATGTTCTAATTGTTCTGAGTGTTCTAAATGTTCTGAGTGTTCTAAATATTCTGAGTGTTCTAAATGTTCTAATTGTTCTGAGTGTTCTAAATGTTATGAGTGTTCTAAATGTTCTGAGTGTTCTAAATATTCTAATTGTTCTGAGTGTTCTAAATGTTCTGAGTGTTCTAAATGTTCTGAGTGTTCTAAATGTTCTAATTGTTCTGAGTGTTCTAAATGTTCTGAGTGTTCTAAATGTTCTAATTGTTCTGAGTGTTCTAAATGTTCTGAGTATTCTAAATATTCTGAGTGTTCTAAATGTTCTAATTGTTCTGAGTGTTCTAAATGTTCTGAGTGTTCTAAATGTTCTGAGTGTTCTAAATATTCTAATTGTTCTGAGTGTTCTAAATGTTCTGAGTGTTCTAAATGTTCTGAGTGTTCTAAATGTTCTAATTGTTCTGAGTGTTCTAAATGTTCTGAGTGTTCTAAATGTTCTAATTGTTCTGAGTGTTCTAAATGTTCTAATTGTTCTGAGTGTTCTAAATGTTCTGAGTGTTCTGAGTGTTCTAAATGTTCTGAGTGTTCTGAGTGTTCTAAATGTTCTGAGTATTCTAAATATTCTGAGTGTTCTAAATGTTCTAATTGTTCTGAGTGTTCTAAATGTTCTGAGTGTTCTAAATGTTCTAATTGTTCTGAGTGTTCTAAATGTTCTGAGTGTTCTGAGTGTTCTAAATGTTCTGAGTGTTCTAAATGTTCTAATTGTTCTGAGTGTTCTAAATGTTCTGAGTGTTCTAAATGTTCTGAGTGTTCTAAATGTTCTAATTGTTCTGAGTGTTCTAAATGTTCTGAGTGTTCTGAGTGTTCTAAATGTTCTGAGTGTTCTAAATGTTCTAATTGTTCTGAGTGTTCTAAATGTTCTGAGTGTTCTAAATATTCTGAGTGTTCTAAATGTTCTAATTGTTCTGAGTGTTCTAAATGTTCTGAGTGTTCTGAGTGTTCGAAATGTTCTGAGTGTTCTAAATGTTCTGAGTTTTCTGAGTGTTCTAAATGTTCTGAGTGTTCAAAATTATCTAATTGTTCTGAGTGTTCTAAATGTTCTGAGTATTCTAAATATTCTGAGTGTTCTAAATGTTCTAATTGTTCTGAGTGTTCTAAATGTTCTGAGTGTTCTAAATGTTCTGAGTGTTCTAAATATTCTAATTGTTCTGAGTGTTCTAAATGTTCTGAGTGTTCTAAATGTTCTGAGTGTTCTAAATGTTCTAATTGTTCTGAGTGTTCTAAATGTTCTGAGTGTTCTAAATGTTCTAATTGTTCTGAGTGTTCTAAATGTTCTAATTGTTCTGAGTGTTCTAAATGTTCTGGGTTTTCTGAGTGTTCTAAATGTTCTGAGTGTTCTAAATGTTCTGAGTGTTCTGAGTGTTCTAATTGTTCTGAGTGTTCTAAATGTTCTGAGTGTTCTGAGTGTTCTAAATGTTCTGAGTGTTCTAAATGTTCTAATTGTTCTGAGTGTTCTAAATGTTCTGAGTGTTCTAAATATTCTGAGTGTTCTAAATGTTCTAATTGTTCTGAGTGTTCTAAATGTTATGAGTGTTCTAAATGTTCTGAGTGTTCTAAATATTCTAATTGTTCTGAGTGTTCTAAATGTTCTGAGTGTTCTAAATGTTCTGAGTGTTCTAAATGTTCTAATTGTTCTGAGTGTTCTAAATGTTCTGAGTGTTCTAAATGTTCTAATTGTTCTGAGTGTTCTAAATGTTCTGAGTATTCTAAATATTCTGAGTGTTCTAAATGTTCTAATTGTTCTGAGTGTTCTAAATGTTCTGAGTGTTCTAAATGTTCTGAGTGTTCTAAATATTCTAATTGTTCTGAGTGTTCTAAATGTTCTGAGTGTTCTAAATGTTCTGAGTGTTCTAAATGTTCTAATTGTTCTGAGTGTTCTAAATGTTCTGAGTGTTCTAAATGTTCTAATTGTTCTGAGTGTTCTAAATGTTCTAATTGTTCTGAGTGTTCTAAATGTTCTGAGTTTTCTGAGTGTTCTAAATGTTCTGAGTGTTCTAAATGTTCTGAGTGTTCTGAGTGTTCTAAATGTTCTGAGTGTTCTGAGTGTTCTAAATGCTCTGAGTATTCTAAATATTCTGAGTGTTCTAAATGTTCTAATTGTTCTGAGTGTTCTAAATGTTCTGAGTGTTCTAAATGTTATAATTGTTCTGAGTGTTCTAAATGTTCTGAGTGTTCTGAGTGTTCTAAATGTTCTGAGTGTTCTAAATGTTCTAATTGTTCTGAGTGTTCTAAATGTTCTGAGTGTTCTAAATATTCTGAGTGTTCTAAATGTTCTAATTGTTCTGAGTGTTCTAAATGTTCTGAGTGTTCTGAGTGTTCTAAATGTTCTGAGTGTTCAAAATTATCTAATTGTTCTGAGTGTTCTAAATGTTCTGAGTATTCTAAATATTCTGAGTGTTCTAAATGTTCTAATTGTTCTGAGTGTTCTAAATGTTCTAATTGTTCTGAGTGTTCTAAATGTTCTGAGTGTTCTAAATGTTCTGAGTGTTCTAAATGTTCTAATTGTTCTGAGTGTTATAAATGTTCTGAGTGTTCTAAATGTTCTAATTGTTCTGAGTGTTCTAAATGTTCTAATTGTTCTGAGTGTTCTAAATGTTCTGGGTTTTCTGAGTGTTCTAAATGTTCTGAGTGTTCTAAATGTTCTGAGTGTTCTGAGTGTTCTAAATGTTCTGAGTGTTCTGAGTGTTCTAAATGTTCTGAGTGTTCTAAATGTTCTAATTGTTCTGAGTGTTCTAAATGTTCTGAGTGTTCTAAATGTCCTGAGTGTTCTAAATGTTCTAATTGTTCTGAGTGTTCTAAATGTTCTAATTGTTCTGAGTGTTCTAAATGTTCTGGGTTTTCTGAGTGTTCTAAATGTTCTGAGTTTTCTAAATGTTCTGAGTGTTCTGAGTGTTCTAAATGTTCTGAGTGTTCTGAGTGTTCTAAATGTTCTAATTGTTCTGAGTGTTCTAAATGTTCTGAGTGTTCTAAATGTTCTGAGTGTTCTAAATGTTCTAATTGTTCTGAGTGTTCTAAATGTTCTGAGTGTTCTGAGTGTTCTAAATGTTCTGAGTGTTCTAAATGTTCTAATTGTTCTGAGTGTTCTAAATGTTCTGAGTGTTCTAAATATTCTGAGTGTTCTAAATGTTCTAATTGTTCTGAGTGTTCTAAATGTTCTGAGTGTTCTGAGTGTTCGAAATGTTCTGAGTGTTCTAAATGTTCTGAGTTTTCTGAGTGTTCTAAATGTTCTGAGTGTTCAAAATTATCTAATTGTTCTGAGTGTTCTAAATGTTCTGAGTATTCTAAATATTCTGAGTGTTCTAAATGTTCTAATTGTTCTGAGTGTTCTAAATGTTCTGAGTGTTCTAAATGTTCTGAGTGTTCTAAATATTCTAATTGTTCTGAGTGTTCTAAATGTTCTGAGTGTTCTAAATGTTCTGAGTGTTCTAAATGTTCTAATTGTTCTGAGTGTTCTAAATGTTCTGAGTGTTCTAAATGTTCTAATTGTTCTGAGTGTTCTAAATGTTCTAATTGTTCTGAGTGTTCTAAATGTTCTGGGTTTTCTGAGTGTTCTAAATGTTCTGAGTGTTCTAAATGTTCTGAGTGTTCTGAGTGTTCTAATTGTTCTGAGTGTTCTAAATGTTCTGAGTGTTCTGAGTGTTCTAAATGTTCTGAGTGTTCTAAATGTTCTAATTGTTCTGAGTGTTCTAAATGTTCTGAGTGTTCTAAATGTTCTGAGTGTTCTAAATATTCTAATTGTTCTGAGTGTTCTAAATGTTCTGAGTGTTCTAAATGTTCTGAGTGTTCTAAATGTTCTAATTGTTCTGAGTGTTCTAAATGTTCTGAGTGTTCTAAATGTTCTAATTGTTCTGAGTGTTCTAAATGTTCTGAGTATTCTAAATATTCTGAGTGTTCTAAATGTTCTAATTGTTCTGAGTGTTCTAAATGTTCTGAGTGTTCTAAATGTTCTGAGTGTTCTAAATATTCTAATTGTTCTGAGTGTTCTAAATGTTCTGAGTGTTCTAAATGTTCTGAGTGTTCTAAATGTTCTAATTGTTCTGAGTGTTCTAAATGTTCTGAGTGTTCTATATGTTCTAATTGTTCTGAGTGTTCTAAATGTTCTAATTGTTCTGATTGTTCTAAATGTTCTGAGTTTTCTGAGTGTTCTAAATGTCCTGAGTGTTCTAAATGTTCTGAGTGTTCTGAGTGTTCTAAATGTTCTGAGTGTTCTGAGTGTTCTAAATGTTCTGAGTATTCTAAATATTCTGAGTGTTCTAAATGTTCTAATTGTTCTGAGTGTTCTAAATGTTCTGAGTGTTCTAAATGTTCTAATTGTTCTGAGTGTTCTAAATGTTCTGAGTGTTCTGAGTGTTCTAAATGTTCTGAGTGTTCTAAATGTTCTAATTGTTCTGAGTGTTCTAAATGTTCTGAGTGTTCTAAATGTTCTGAGTGTTCTAAATGTTCTAATTGTTCTGAGTGTTCTAAATGTTCTGAGTGTTCTGAGTGTTCTAAATGTTCTGAGTGTTCTAAATGTTCTAATTGTTCTGAGTGTTCTAAATGTTCTGAGTATTCTAAATATTCTGAGTGTTCTAAATGTTCTAATTGTTCTGAGTGTTCTAAATGTTCTGAGTGTTCTGAGTGTTCGAAATGTTCTGAGTGTTCTAAATGTTCTGAGTTTTCTGAGTGTTCTAAATGTTCTGAGTGTTCAAAATTATCTAATTGTTCTGAGTGTTCTAAATGTTCTGAGTATTCTAAATATTCTGAGTGTTCTAAATGTTCTAATTGTTCTGAGTGTTCTAAATGTTCTGAGTGTTCTAAATGTTCTGAGTGTTCTAAATATTCTAATTGTTCTGAGTGTTCTAAATGTTCTGAGTGTTCTAAATGTTCTGAGTGTTCTAAATGTTCTAATTGTTCTGAGTGTTCTAAATGTTCTGAGTGTTCTAAATGTTCTAATTGTTCTGAGTGTTCTAAATGTTCTAATTGTTCTGAGTGTTCTAAATTTTCTGGGTTTTCTGAGTGTTCTAAATGTTCTGAGTGTTCTAAATGTTCTGAGTGTTCTGAGTGTTCTAATTGTTCTGAGTGTTCTAAATGTTCTGAGTGTTCTGAGTGTTCTAAATGTTCTGAGTGTTCTAAATGTTCTAATTGTTCTGAGTGTTCTAAATGTTCTGAGTGTTCTAAATATTCTGAGTGTTCTAAATGTTCTAATTGTTCTGAGTGTTCTAAATGTTATGAGTGTTCTAAATGTTCTGAGTGTTCTAAATATTCTAATTGTTCTGAGTGTTCTAAATGTTCTGAGTGTTCTAAATGTTCTGAGTGTTCTAAATGTTCTAATTGTTCTGAGTGTTCTAAATGTTCTGAGTGTTCTAAATGTTCTAATTGTTCTGAGTGTTCTAAATGTTCTGAGTATTCTAAATATTCTGAGTGTTCTAAATGTTCTAATTGTTCTGAGTGTTCTAAATGTTCTGAGTGTTCTAAATGTTCTGAGTGTTCTAAATATTCTAATTGTTCTGAGTGTTCTAAATGTTCTGAGTGTTCTAAATGTTCTGAGTGTTCTAAATGTTCTAATTGTTCTGAGTGTTCTAAATGTTCTGAGTGTTCTAAATGTTCTAATTGTTCTGAGTGTTCTAAATGTTCTAATTGTTCTGAGTGTTCTAAATGTTCTGAGTTTTCTGAGTGTTCTAAATGTTCTGAGTGTTCTAAATGTTCTGAGTGTTCTGAGTGTTCTAAATGTTCTGAGTGTTCTGAGTGTTCTAAATGTTCTGAGTATTCTAAATATTCTGAGTGTTCTAAATGTTCTAATTGTTCTGAGTGTTCTAAATGTTCTGAGTGTTCTAAATGTTCTGAGTGTTCTAAATGTTCTAATTGTTCTGAGTGTTCTAAATGTTCTGAGTGTTCTAAATGTTCTGAGTGTTCTAAATGTTCTAATTGTTCTGAGTGTTCTAAATGTTCTGAGTGTTCTGAGTGTTCTAAATGTTCTGAGTGTTCTAAATGTTCTAATTGTTCTGAGTGTTCTAAATGTTCTGAGTGTTCTAAATATTCTGAGTGTTCTAAATGTTCTAATTGTTCTGAGTGTTCTAAATGTTCTGAGTGTTCTGAGTGTTCGAAATGTTCTGAGTGTTCTAAATGTTCTGAGTTTTCTGAGTGTTCTAAATGTTCTGAGTGTTCAAAATTATCTAATTGTTCTGAGTGTTCTAAATGTTCTGAGTATTCTAAATATTCTGAGTGTTCTAAATGTTCTAATTGTTCTGAGTGTTCTAAATGTTCTGAGTGTTCTAAATGTTCTGAGTGTTCTAAATATTCTAATTGTTCTGAGTGTTCTAAATGTTCTGAGTGTTCTAAATGTTCTGAGTGTTCTAAATGTTCTAATTGTTCTGAGTGTTCTAAATGTTCTGAGTTTTCTGAGTGTTCTAAATGTTCTGAGTGTTCTAAATGTTCTGAGTGTTCTGAGTGTTCTAAATGTTCTGAGTGTTCTGAGTGTTCTAAATGTTCTGAGTATTCTAAATATTCTAATTGTTCTGAGTGTTCTAAATGTTCTGAGTGTTCTAAATGTTCTGAGTGTTCTAAATGTTCTAATTGTTCTGAGTGTTCTAAATGTTCTGAGTGTTCTAAATGTTCTAATTGTTCTGAGTGTTCTAAATGTTCTAATTGTTCTGAGTGTTCTAAATGTTCTGAGTTTTCTGAGTGTTCTAAATGTTCTGAGTGTTCTAAATGTTCTGAGTGTTCTGAGTGTTCTAAATGTTCTGAGTGTTCTGAGTGTTCTAAATGTTCTGAGTATTCTAAATATTCTGAGTGTTCTAAATGTTCTAATTGTTCTGAGTGTTCTAAATGTTCTGAGTGTTCTAAATGTTCTAATTGTTCTGAGTGTTCTAAATGTTCTGAGTGTTCTGAGTGTTCTAAATGTTCTGAGTGTTCTAAATGTTCTAATTGTTCTGAGTGTTCTAAATGTTCTGAGTGTTCTAAATGTTCTGAGTGTTCTAAATGTTCTAATTGTTCTGAGTGTTCTAAATGTTCTGAGTGTTCTGAGTGTTCTAAATGTTCTGAGTGTTCTAAATGTTCTAATTGTTCTGAGTGTTCTAAATGTTCTGAGTGTTCTAAATATTCTGAGTGTTCTAAATGTTCTAATTGTTCTGAGTGTTCTAAATGTTCTGAGTGTTCTGAGTGTTCGAAATGTTCTGAGTGTTCTAAATGTTCTGAGTTTTCTGAGTGTTCTAAATGTTCTGAGTGTTCAAAATTATCTAATTGTTCTGAGTGTTCTAAATGTTCTGAGTGTTCTAAATGTTCTAATTGTTTTGAGTGTTCTAAATGTTCTGAGTGTTCTAAATGTTCTGAGTGTTCTAAATGTTCTAATTGTTCTAAATGTTCTAAAATGTTCTGAGTGTTCTAAATGTTCTGAGTGTTCTAATGTTCTAATTGTTCTGAGTGTTCTAAATGTTCTGAGTGTTCTAAATGTTCTAATTGTTCTGAGTGTTCTAAATGTTCTAATTGTTCTGAGTGTTCTAAATGTTCTGGGTTTTCTGAGTGTTCTAAATGTTCTGAGTGTTCTAAATGTTCTGAGTGTTCTGAGTGTTCTAATTGTTCTGAGTGTTCTAAATGTTCTGAGTGTTCTGAGTGTTCTAAATGTTCTGAGTGTTCTAAATGTTCTAATTGTTCTGAGTGTTCTAAATGTTCTGAGTGTTCTAAATATTCTGAGTGTTCTAAATGTTCTAATTGTTCTGAGTGTTCTAAATGTTCTGAGTGTTCTAAATGTTCTGAGTGTTCTAAATATTCTAATTGTTCTGAGTGTTCTAAATGTTCTGAGTGTTCTAAATGTTCTGAGTGTTCTAAATGTTCTAATTGTTCTGAGTGTTCTAAATGTTCTGAGTGTTCTAAATGTTCTAATTGTTCTGAGTGTTCTAAATGTTCTGAGTATTCTAAATATTCTGAGTGTTCTAAATGTTCTAATTGTTCTGAGTGTTCTAAATGTTCTGAGTGTTCTAAATGTTCTGAGTGTTCTAAATATTCTAATTGTTCTGAGTGTTCTAAATGTTCTGAGTGTTCTAAATGTTCTGAGTGTTCTAAATGTTCTAATTGTTCTGAGTGTTCGAAATGTTCTGAGTGTTCTAAATGTTCTAATTGTTCTGAGTGTTCTAAATGTTCTAATTGTTCTGAGTGTTCTAAATGTTCTGAGTTTTCTGAGTGTTCTAAATGTTCTGAGTGTTCTAAATGTTCTGAGTGTTCTGAGTGTTCTAAATGTTCTGAGTGTTCTGAGTGTTCTAAATGTTCTGAGTATTCTAAATATTCTGAGTGTTCTAAATGTTCTAATTGTTCTGAGTGTTCTAAATGTTCTGAGTGTTCTAAATGTTCTGAGTGTTCTAAATGTTCTAATTGTTCTGAGTGTTCTAAATGTTCTGAGTGTTCTAAATGTTCTGAGTGTTCTAAATGTTCTAATTGTTCTGAGTGTTCTAAATGTTCTGAGTGTTCTGAGTGTTCTGAGTGTTCTAAATGTTCTGAGTGTTCTAAATGTTCTAATTGTTCTGAGTGTTCTAAATGTTCTGAGTGTTCTAAATATTCTGAGTGTTCTAAATGTTCTAATTGTTCTGAGTGTTCTAAATGTTCTGAGTGTTCTGAGTGTTCGAAATGTTCTGAGTGTTCTAAATGTTCTGAGTTTTCTGAGTGTTCTAAATGTTCTGAGTGTTCAAAATTATCTAATTGTTCTGAGTGTTCTAAATGTTCTGAGTATTCTAAATATTCTGAGTGTTCTAAATGTTCTAATTGTTCTGAGTGTTCTAAATGTTCTGAGTGTTCTAAATGTTCTAATTGTTCTGAGTGTTCTAAATGTTCTGAGTATTCTAAATATTCTGAGTGTTCTAAATGTTCTAATTGTTCTGAGTGTTCTAAATGTTATGAGTGTTCTAAATGTTCTGAGTGTTCTAAATATTCTAATTGTTCTGAGTGTTCTAAATGTTCTGAGTGTTCTAAATGTTCTGAGTGTTCTAAATGTTCTAATTGTTCTGAGTGTTCTAAATGTTCTGAGTGTTCTAAATGTTCTAATTGTTCTGAGTGTTCTAAATGTTCTGAGTATTCTAAATATTCTGAGTGTTCTAAATGTTCTAATTGTTCTGAGTGTTCTAAATGTTCTGAGTGTTCTAAATGTTCTGAGTGTTCTAAATATTCTAATTGTTCTGAGTGTTCTAAATGTTCTGAGTGTTCTAAATGTTCTGAGTGTTCTAAATGTTCTAATTGTTCTGAGTGTTCTAAATGTTCTGAGTGTTCTAAATGTTCTAATTGTTCTGAGTGTTCTAAATGTTCTAATTGTTCTGAGTGTTCTAAATGTTCTGAGTTTTCTGAGTGTTCTAAATGTTCTGAGTGTTCTAAATGTTCTGAGTGTTCTGAGTGTTCTAAATGTTCTGAGTGTTCTGAGTGTTCTAAATGTTCTGAGTATTCTAAATATTCTGAGTGTTCTAAATGTTCTAATTGTTCTGAGTGTTCTAAATGTTCTGAGTGTTCTAAATGTTCTAATTGTTCTGAGTGTTCTAAATGTTCTGAGTGTTCTAAATGTTCTAAATGTTCTGAGTGTTCTAAATGTTCTAATTGTTCTGAGTGTTCTAAATGTTCTGAGTGTTCTAAATGTTCTGAGTGTTCTAAATGTTCTAATTGTTCTGAGTGTTCTAAATGTTCTGAGTGTTCTGAGTGTTCTAAATGTTCTGAGTGTTCTAAATGTTCTAATTGTTCTGAGTGTTCTAAATGTTCTGAGTGTTCTAAATATTCTGAGTGTTCTAAATGTTCTAATTGTTCTGAGTGTTCTAAATGTTCTGAGTGTTCTGAGTGTTCGAAATGTTCTGAGTGTTCTAAATGTTCTGAGTTTTCTGAGTGTTCTAAATGTTCTGAGTGTTCAAAATTATCTAATTGTTCTGAGTGTTCTAAATGTTCTGAGTATTCTAAATATTCTGAGTGTTCTAAATGTTCTAATTGTTCTGAGTGTTCTAAATGTTCTGAGTGTTCTAAATGTTCTGAGTGTTCTAAATATTCTAATTGTTCTGAGTGTTCTAAATGTTCTGAGTGTTCTAAATGTTCTGAGTGTTCTAAATGTTCTAATTGTTCTGAGTGTTCTAAATGTTCTGAGTGTTCTAAATGTTCTAATTGTTCTGAGTGTTCTAAATGTTCTAATTGTTCTGAGTGTTCTAAATGTTCTGGGTTTTCTGAGTGTTCTAAATGTTCTGAGTGTTCTAAATGTTCTGAGTGTTCTGAGTGTTCTAATTGTTCTGAGTGTTCTAAATGTTCTGAGTGTTCTGAGTGTTCTAAATGTTCTGAGTGTTCTAAATGTTCTAATTGTTCTGAGTGTTCTAAATGTTCTGAGTGTTCTAAATATTCTGAGTGTTCTAAATGTTCTAATTGTTCTGAGTGTTCTAAATGTTATGAGTGTTCTAAATGTTCTGAGTGTTCTAAATATTCTAATTGTTCTGAGTGTTCTAAATGTTCTGAGTGTTCTAAATGTTCTGAGTGTTCTAAATGTTCTAATTGTTCTGAGTGTTCTAAATGTTCTGAGTGTTCTAAATGTTCTAATTGTTCTGAGTGTTCTAAATGTTCTGAGTATTCTAAATATTCTGAGTGTTCTAAATGTTCTAATTGTTCTGAGTGTTCTAAATGTTCTGAGTGTTCTAAATGTTCTGAGTGTTCTAAATATTCTAATTGTTCTGAGTGTTCTAAATGTTCTGAGTGTTCTAAATGTTCTGAGTGTTCTAAATGTTCTAATTGTTCTGAGTGTTCTAAATGTTCTGAGTGTTCTAAATGTTCTAATTGTTCTGAGTGTTCTAAATGTTCTAATTGTTCTGAGTGTTCTAAATGTTCTGAGTGTTCTAATTGTTCTGAGTGTTCTAAATGTTCTGAGTGTTCTAATTGTTCTGAGTGTTCTAAATGTTCTGAGTGTTCTAAATGTTCTAATTGTTCTGAGTGTTCTAAATGTTCTAATTGTTCTGAGTGTTCTAAATGTTCTGGGTTTTCTGAGTGTTCTAAATGTTCTGAGTGTTCTAAATGTTCTGAGTGTTCTGAGTGTTCTAATTGTTCTGAGTGTTCTAAATGTTCTGAGTGTTCTGAGTGTTCTAAATGTTCTGAGTGTTCTAAATGTTCTAATTGTTCTGAGTGTTCTAAATGTTCTGAGTGTTCTAAATATTCTGAGTGTTCTAAATGTTCTAATTGTTCTGAGTGTTCTAAATGTTATGAGTGTTCTAAATGTTCTGAGTGTTCTAAATATTCTAATTGTTCTGAGTGTTCTAAATGTTCTGAGTGTTCTAAATGTTCTGAGTGTTCTAAATGTTCTAATTGTTCTGAGTGTTCTAAATGTTCTGAGTGTTCTAAATGTTCTAATTGTTCTGAGTGTTCTAAATGTTCTGAGTATTCTAAATATTCTGAGTGTTCTAAATGTTCTAATTGTTCTGAGTGTTCTAAATGTTCTGAGTGTTCTAAATGTTCTGAGTGTTCTAAATATTCTAATTGTTCTGAGTG
The DNA here is from genome assembly GCF_964263955.1 of Coregonus lavaretus. Lineage (NCBI taxonomy): Eukaryota > Metazoa > Chordata > Actinopteri > Salmoniformes > Salmonidae > Coregonus > Coregonus lavaretus. Next base: position 219,886 of record NW_028166453.1, on the reverse strand, counting down.
TTCTAAATGTTCTGAGTGTTCTAAATGTTCTGAGTGTTCTAAATGTTCTAATTGTTCTGAGTGTTCTAAATGTTCTGAGTGTTCTAAATGTTCTAATTGTTCTGAGTGTTCTAAATGTTCTAATTGTTCTGAGTGTTCTAAATGTTCTGAGTTTTCTGAGTGTTCTAAATGTTCTGAGTGTTCTAAATGTTCTGAGTGTTCTGAGTGTTCTAAATGTTCTGAGTGTTCTGAGTGTTCTAAATGTTCTGAGTATTCTAAATATTCTGAGTGTTCTAAATGTTCTAATTGTTCTGAGTGTTCTAAATGTTCTGAGTGTTCTAAATGTTCTAATTGTTCTGAGTGTTCTAAATGTTCTGAGTGTTCTGAGTGTTCTAAATGTTCTGAGTGTTCTAAATGTTCTAATTGTTCTGAGTGTTCTAAATGTTCTGAGTGTTCTAAATGTTCTGAGTGTTCTAAATGTTCTAATTGTTCTGAGTGTTCTAAATGTTCTGAGTGTTCTGAGTGTTCTAAATGTTCTGAGTGTTCTAAATGTTCTAATTGTTCTGAGTGTTCTAAATGTTCTGAGTGTTCTAAATATTCTGAGTGTTCTAAATGTTCTAATTGTTCTGAGTGTTCTAAATGTTCTGAGTGTTCTGAGTGTTCGAAATGTTCTGAGTGTTCTAAATGTTCTGAGTTTTCTGAGTGTTCTAAATGTTCTGAGTGTTCAAAATTATCTAATTGTTCTGAGTGTTCTAAATGTTCTGAGTATTCTAAATATTCTGAGTGTTCTAAATGTTCTAATTGTTCTGAGTGTTCTAAATGTTCTGAGTGTTCTAAATGTTCTGAGTGTTCTAAATATTCTAATTGTTCTGAGTGTTCTAAATGTTCTGAGTGTTCTAAATGTTCTGAGTGTTCTAAATGTTCTAATTGTTCTGAGTGTTCTAAATGTTCTGAGTGTTCTAAATGTTCTAATTGTTCTGAGTGTTCTAAATGTTCTAATTGTTCTGAGTGTTCTAAATGTTCTGGGTTTTCTGAGTGTTCTAAATGTTCTGAGTGTTCTAAATGTTCTGAGTGTTCTGAGTGTTCTAATTGTTCTGAGTGTTCTAAATGTTCTGAGTGTTCTGAGTGTTCTAAATGTTCTGAGTGTTCTAAATGTTCTAATTGTTCTGAGTGTTCTAAATGTTCTGAGTGTTCTAAATATTCTGAGTGTTCTAAATGTTCTAATTGTTCTGAGTGTTCTAAATGTTATGAGTGTTCTAAATGTTCTGAGTGTTCTAAATATTCTAATTGTTCTGAGTGTTCTAAATGTTCTGAGTGTTCTAAATGTTCTGAGTGTTCTAAATGTTCTAATTGTTCTGAGTGTTCTAAATGTTCTGAGTGTTCTAAATGTTCTAATTGTTCTGAGTGTTCTAAATGTTCTGAGTATTCTAAATATTCTGAGTGTTCTAAATGTTCTAATTGTTCTGAGTGTTCTAAATGTTCTGAGTGTTCTAAATGTTCTGAGTGTTCTAAATATTCTAATTGTTCTGAGTGTTCTAAATGTTCTGAGTGTTCTAAATGTTCTGAGTGTTCTAAATGTTCTAATTGTTCTGAGTGTTCTAAATGTTCTGAGTGTTCTAAATGTTCTAATTGTTCTGAGTGTTCTAAATGTTCTAATTGTTCTGAGTGTTCTAAATGTTCTGAGTTTTCTGAGTGTTCTAAATGTTCTGAGTGTTCTAAATGTTCTGAGTGTTCTGAGTGTTCTAAATGTTCTGAGTGTTCTGAGTGTTCTAAATGTTCTGAGTATTCTAAATATTCTGAGTGTTCTAAATGTTCTAATTGTTCTGAGTGTTCTAAATGTTCTGAGTGTTCTAAATGTTCTGAGTGTTCTAAATGTTCTAATTGTTCTGAGTGTTCTAAATGTTCTGAGTGTTCTAAATGTTCTGAGTGTTCTAAATGTTCTAATTGTTCTGAGTGTTCTAAATGTTCTGAGTGTTCTGAGTGTTCTAAATGTTCTGAGTGTTCTAAATGTTCTAATTGTTCTGAGTGTTCTAAATGTTCTGAGTGTTCTAAATATTCTGAGTGTTCTAAATGTTCTAATTGTTCTGAGTGTTCTAAATGTTCTGAGTGTTCTGAGTGTTCGAAATGTTCTGAGTGTTCTAAATGTTCTGAGTTTTCTGAGTGTTCTAAATGTTCTGAGTGTTCAAAATTATCTAATTGTTCTGAGTGTTCTAAATGTTCTGAGTATTCTAAATATTCTGAGTGTTCTAAATGTTCTAATTGTTCTGAGTGTTCTAAATGTTCTGAGTGTTCTAAATGTTCTGAGTGTTCTAAATATTCTAATTGTTCTGAGTGTTCTAAATGTTCTGAGTGTTCTAAATGTTCTGAGTGTTCTAAATGTTCTAATTGTTCTGAGTGTTCTAAATGTTCTAATTGTTCTGAGTGTTCTAAATGTTCTGGGTTTTCTGAGTGTTCTAAATGTTCTGAGTGTTCTAAATGTTCTGAGTGTTCTGAGTGTTCTAATTGTTCTGAGTGTTCTAAATGTTCTGTGTGTTCTGAGTGTTCTAAATGTTCTGAGTGTTCTAAATGTTCTAATTGTTCTGAGTGTTCTAAATGTTCTGAGTGTTCTAAATATTCTGAGTGTTCTAAATGTTCTAATTGTTCTGAGTGTTCTAAATGTTATGAGTGTTCTAAATGTTCTGAGTGTTCTAAATATTCTAATTGTTCTGAGTGTTCTAAATGTTCTGAGTGTTCTAAATGTTCTGAGTGTTCTAAATGTTCTAATTGTTCTGAGTGTTCTAAATGTTCTGAGTGTTCTAAATGTTCTAATTGTTCTGAGTGTTCTAAATGTTCTGAGTATTCTAAATATTCTGAGTGTTCTAAATGTTCTAATTGTTCTGAGTGTTCTAAATGTTCTGAGTGTTCTAAATGTTCTGAGTGTTCTAAATATTCTAATTGTTCTGAGTGTTCTAAATGTTCTGAGTGTTCTAAATGTTCTGAGTGTTCTAAATGTTCTAATTGTTCTGAGTGTTCTAAATGTTCTGAGTGTTCTAAATGTTCTAATTGTTCTGAGTGTTCTAAATGTTCTAATTGTTCTGAGTGTTCTAAATGTTCTGAGTGTTCTGAGTGTTCTAAATGTTCTGAGTGTTCTGAGTGTTCTAAATGTTCTGAGTATTCTAAATATTCTGAGTGTTCTAAATGTTCTAATTGTTCTGAGTGTTCTAAATGTTCTGAGTGTTCTAAATGTTCTAATTGTTCTGAGTGTTCTAAATGTTCTGAGTGTTCTGAGTGTTCTAAATGTTCTGAGTGTTCTAAATGTTCTAATTGTTCTGAGTGTTCTAAATGTTCTGAGTGTTCTAAATGTTCTGAGTGTTCTAAATGTTCTAATTGTTCTGAGTGTTCTAAATGTTCTGAGTGTTCTGAGTGTTCTAAATGTTCTGAGTGTTCTAAATGTTCTAATTGTTCTGAGTGTTCTAAATGTTCTGAGTGTTCTAAATATTCTGAGTGTTCTAAATGTTCTAATTGTTCTGAGTGTTCTAAATGTTCTGAGTGTTCTGAGTGTTCGAAATGTTCTGAGTGTTCTAAATGTTCTGAGTTTTCTGAGTGTTCTAAATGTTCTGAGTGTTCAAAATTATCTAATTGTTCTGAGTGTTCTAAATGTTCTGAGTATTCTAAATATTCTGAGTGTTCTAAATGTTCTAATTGTTCTGAGTGTTCTAAATGTTCTGAGTGTTCTAAATGTTCTGAGTGTTCTAAATATTCTAATTGTTCTGAGTGTTCTAAATGTTCTGAGTGTTCTAAATGTTCTGAGTGTTCTAAATGTTCTAATTGTTCTGAGTGTTCTAAATGTTCTGAGTGTTCTAAATGTTCTAATTGTTCTGAGTGTTCTAAATGTTCTAATTGTTCTGAGTGTTCTAAATGTTCTGGGTTTTCTGAGTGTTCTAAATGTTCTGAGTGTTCTAAATGTTCTGAGTGTTCTGAGTGTTCTAATTGTTCTGAGTGTTCTAAATGTTCTGAGTGTTCTGAGTGTTCTAAATGTTCTGAGTGTTCTAAATGTTCTAATTGTTCTGAGTGTTCTAAATGTTCTGAGTGTTCTAAATATTCTGAGTGTTCTAAATGTTCTAATTGTTCTGAGTGTTCTAAATGTTATGAGTGTTCTAAATGTTCTGAGTGTTCTAAATATTCTAATTGTTCTGAGTGTTCTAAATGTTCTGAGTGTTCTAAATGTTCTGAGTGTTCTAAATGTTCTAATTGTTCTGAGTGTTCTAAATGTTCTGAGTGTTCTAAATGTTCTAATTGTTCTGAGTGTTCTAAATGTTCTGAGTATTCTAAATATTCTGAGTGTTCTAAATGTTCTAATTGTTCTGAGTGTTCTAAATGTTCTGAGTGTTCTAAATGTTCTGAGTGTTCTAAATATTCTAATTGTTCTGAGTGTTCTAAATGTTCTGAGTGTTCTAAATGTTCTGAGTGTTCTAAATGTTCTAATTGTTCTGAGTGTTCTAAATGTTCTGAGTGTTCTAAATGTTCTAATTGTTCTGAGTGTTCTAAATGTTCTAATTGTTCTGAGTGTTCTAAATGTTCTGAGTTTTCTGAGTGTTCTAAATGTTCTGAGTGTTCTAAATGTTCTGAGTGTTCTGAGTGTTCTAAATGTTCTGAGTGTTCTGAGTGTTCTAAATGCTCTGAGTATTCTAAATATTCTGAGTGTTCTAAATGTTCTAATTGTTCTGAGTGTTCTAAATGTTCTGAGTGTTCTAAATGTTATAATTGTTCTGAGTGTTCTAAATGTTCTGAGTGTTCTGAGTGTTCTAAATGTTCTGAGTGTTCTAAATGTTCTAATTGTTCTGAGTGTTCTAAATGTTCTGAGTGTTCTAAATATTCTGAGTGTTCTAAATGTTCTAATTGTTCTGAGTGTTCTAAATGTTCTGAGTGTTCTGAGTGTTCTAAATGTTCTGAGTGTTCAAAATTATCTAATTGTTCTGAGTGTTCTAAATGTTCTGAGTATTCTAAATATTCTGAGTGTTCTAAATGTTCTAATTGTTCTGAGTGTTCTAAATGTTCTGAGTGTTCTAAATGTTCTGAGTGTTCTAAATATTCTAATTGTTCTGAGTGTTCTAAATGTTCTGAGTGTTCTAAATGTTCTGAGTGTTCTAAATGTTCTAATTGTTCTGAGTGTTATAAATGTTCTGAGTGTTCTAAATGTTCTAATTGTTCTGAGTGTTCTAAATGTTCTAATTGTTCTGAGTGTTCTAAATGTTCTGGGTTTTCTGAGTGTTCTAAATGTTCTGAGTGTTCTAAATGTTCTGAGTGTTCTGAGTGTTCTAAATGTTCTGAGTGTTCTGAGTGTTCTAAATGTTCTGAGTGTTCTAAATGTTCTAATTGTTCTGAGTGTTCTAAATGTTCTGAGTGTTCTAAATGTCCTGAGTGTTCTAAATGTTCTAATTGTTCTGAGTGTTCTAAATGTTCTAATTGTTCTGAGTGTTCTAAATGTTCTGGGTTTTCTGAGTGTTCTAAATGTTCTGAGTTTTCTAAATGTTCTGAGTGTTCTGAGTGTTCTAAATGTTCTGAGTGTTCTGAGTGTTCTAAATGTTCTAATTGTTCTGAGTGTTCTAAATGTTCTGAGTGTTCTAAATGTTCTGAGTGTTCTAAATGTTCTAATTGTTCTGAGTGTTCTAAATGTTCTGAGTGTTCTGAGTGTTCTAAATGTTCTGAGTGTTCTAAATGTTCTAATTGTTCTGAGTGTTCTAAATGTTCTGAGTGTTCTAAATATTCTGAGTGTTCTAAATGTTCTAATTGTTCTGAGTGTTCTAAATGTTCTGAGTGTTCTGAGTGTTCGAAATGTTCTGAGTGTTCTAAATGTTCTGAGTTTTCTGAGTGTTCTAAATGTTCTGAGTGTTCAAAATTATCTAATTGTTCTGAGTGTTCTAAATGTTCTGAGTATTCTAAATATTCTGAGTGTTCTAAATGTTCTAATTGTTCTGAGTGTTCTAAATGTTCTGAGTGTTCTAAATGTTCTGAGTATTCTAAATATTCTGAGTGTTCTAAATGTTCTAATTGTTCTGAGTGTTCTAAATGTTCTGAGTGTTCTAAATGTTCTGAGTGTTCTAAATATTCTAATTGTTCTGAGTGTTCTAAATGTTCTGAGTGTTCTAAATGTTCTGAGTGTTCTAAATGTTCTAATTGTTCTGAGTGTTCTAAATGTTCTGAGTGTTCTAAATGTTCTAATTGTTCTGAGTGTTCTAAATGTTCTAATTGTTCTGAGTGTTCTAAATGTTCTGAGTTTTCTGAGTGTTCTAAATGTTCTGAGTGTTCTAAATGTTCTGAGTGTTCTGAGTGTTCTAAATGTTCTGAGTGTTCTGAGTGTTCTAAATGCTCTGAGTATTCTAAATATTCTGAGTGTTCTAAATGTTCTAATTGTTCTGAGTGTTCTAAATGTTCTGAGTGTTCTAAATGTTATAATTGTTCTGAGTGTTCTAAATGTTCTGAGTGTTCTGAGTGTTCTAAATGTTCTGAGTGTTCTAAATGTTCTAATTGTTCTGAGTGTTCTAAATGTTCTGAGTGTTCTAAATATTCTGAGTGTTCTAAATGTTCTAATTGTTCTGAGTGTTCTAAATGTTCTGAGTGTTCTGAGTGTTCTAAATGTTCTGAGTGTTCAAAATTATCTAATTGTTCTGAGTGTTCTAAATGTTCTGAGTATTCTAAATATTCTGAGTGTTCTAAATGTTCTAATTGTTCTGAGTGTTCTAAATGTTCTGAGTGTTCTAAATGTTCTGAGTGTTCTAAATATTCTAATTGTTCTGAGTGTTCTAAATGTTCTGAGTGTTCTAAATGTTCTGAGTGTTCTAAATGTTCTAATTGTTCTGAGTGTTATAAATGTTCTGAGTGTTCTAAATGTTCTAATTGTTCTGAGTGTTCTAAATGTTCTAATTGTTCTGAGTGTTCTAAATGTTCTGGGTTTTCTGAGTGTTCTAAATGTTCTGAGTGTTCTAAATGTTCTGAGTGTTCTGAGTGTTCTAAATGTTCTGAGTGTTCTGAGTGTTCTAAATGTTCTGAGTGTTCTAAATGTTCTAATTGTTCTGAGTGTTCTAAATGTTCTGAGTGTTCTAAATGTCCTGAGTGTTCTAAATGTTCTAATTGTTCTGAGTGTTCTAAATGTTCTAATTGTTCTGAGTGTTCTAAATGTTCTGGGTTTTCTGAGTGTTCTAAATGTTCTGAGTTTTCTAAATGTTCTGAGTGTTCTGAGTGTTCTAAATGTTCTGAGTGTTCTGAGTGTTCTAAATGTTCTAATTGTTCTGAGTGTTCTAAATGTTCTGAGTGTTCTAAATGTTCTGAGTGTTCTAAATGTTCTAATTGTTCTGAGTGTTCTAAATGTTCTGAGTGTTCTGAGTGTTCTAAATGTTCTGAGTGTTCTAAATGTTCTAATTGTTCTGAGTGTTCTAAATGTTCTGAGTGTTCTAAATATTCTGAGTGTTCTAAATGTTCTAATTGTTCTGAGTGTTCTAAATGTTCTGAGTGTTCTGAGTGTTCGAAATGTTCTGAGTGTTCTAAATGTTCTGAGTTTTCTGAGTGTTCTAAATGTTCTGAGTGTTCAAAATTATCTAATTGTTCTGAGTGTTCTAAATGTTCTGAGTATTCTAAATATTCTGAGTGTTCTAAATGTTCTAATTGTTCTGAGTGTTCTAAATGTTCTGAGTGTTCTAAATGTTCTGAGTGTTCTAAATATTCTAATTGTTCTGAGTGTTCTAAATGTTCTGAGTGTTCTAAATGTTCTGAGTGTTCTAAATGTTCTAATTGTTCTGAGTGTTCTAAATGTTCTGAGTGTTCTAAATGTTCTAATTGTTCTGAGTGTTCTAAATGTTCTAATTGTTCTGAGTGTTCTAAATGTTCTGGGTTTTCTGAGTGTTCTAAATGTTCTGAGTGTTCTAAATGTTCTGAGTGTTCTGAGTGTTCTAATTGTTCTGAGTGTTCTAAATGTTCTGAGTGTTCTGAGTGTTCTAAATGTTCTGAGTGTTCTAAATGTTCTAATTGTTCTGAGTGTTCTAAATGTTCTGAGTGTTCTAAATGTTCTGAGTGTTCTAAATATTCTAATTGTTCTGAGTGTTCTAAATGTTCTGAGTGTTCTAAATGTTCTGAGTGTTCTAAATGTTCTAATTGTTCTGAGTGTTCTAAATGTTCTGAGTGTTCTAAATGTTCTAATTGTTCTGAGTGTTCTAAATGTTCTGAGTATTCTAAATATTCTGAGTGTTCTAAATGTTCTAATTGTTCTGAGTGTTCTAAATGTTCTGAGTGTTCTAAATGTTCTGAGTGTTCTAAATATTCTAATTGTTCTGAGTGTTCTAAATGTTCTGAGTGTTCTAAATGTTCTGAGTGTTCTAAATGTTCTAATTGTTCTGAGTGTTCTAAATGTTCTGAGTGTTCTATATGTTCTAATTGTTCTGAGTGTTCTAAATGTTCTAATTGTTCTGATTGTTCTAAATGTTCTGAGTTTTCTGAGTGTTCTAAATGTCCTGAGTGTTCTAAATGTTCTGAGTGTTCTGAGTGTTCTAAATGTTCTGAGTGTTCTGAGTGTTCTAAATGTTCTGAGTATTCTAAATATTCTGAGTGTTCTAAATGTTCTAATTGTTCTGAGTGTTCTAAATGTTCTGAGTGTTCTAAATGTTCTAATTGTTCTGAGTGTTCTAAATGTTCTGAGTGTTCTGAGTGTTCTAAATGTTCTGAGTGTTCTAAATGTTCTAATTGTTCTGAGTGTTCTAAATGTTCTGAGTGTTCTAAATGTTCTGAGTGTTCTAAATGTTCTAATTGTTCTGAGTGTTCTAAATGTTCTGAGTGTTCTGAGTGTTCTAAATGTTCTGAGTGTTCTAAATGTTCTAATTGTTCTGAGTGTTCTAAATGTTCTGAGTATTCTAAATATTCTGAGTGTTCTAAATGTTCTAATTGTTCTGAGTGTTCTAAATGTTCTGAGTGTTCTGAGTGTTCGAAATGTTCTGAGTGTTCTAAATGTTCTGAGTTTTCTGAGTGTTCTAAATGTTCTGAGTGTTCAAAATTATCTAATTGTTCTGAGTGTTCTAAATGTTCTGAGTATTCTAAATATTCTGAGTGTTCTAAATGTTCTAATTGTTCTGAGTGTTCTAAATGTTCTGAGTGTTCTAAATGTTCTGAGTGTTCTAAATATTCTAATTGTTCTGAGTGTTCTAAATGTTCTGAGTGTTCTAAATGTTCTGAGTGTTCTAAATGTTCTAATTGTTCTGAGTGTTCTAAATGTTCTGAGTGTTCTAAATGTTCTAATTGTTCTGAGTGTTCTAAATGTTCTAATTGTTCTGAGTGTTCTAAATGTTCTGGGTTTTCTGAGTGTTCTAAATGTTCTGAGTGTTCTAAATGTTCTGAGTGTTCTGAGTGTTCTAATTGTTCTGAGTGTTCTAAATGTTCTGAGTGTTCTGAGTGTTCTAAATGTTCTGAGTGTTCTAAATGTTCTAATTGTTCTGAGTGTTCTAAATGTTCTGAGTGTTCTAAATATTCTGAGTGTTCTAAATGTTCTAATTGTTCTGAGTGTTCTAAATGTTATGAGTGTTCTAAATGTTCTGAGTGTTCTAAATATTCTAATTGTTCTGAGTGTTCTAAATGTTCTGAGTGTTCTAAATGTTCTGAGTGTTCTAAATGTTCTAATTGTTCTGAGTGTTCTAAATGTTCTGAGTGTTCTAAATGTTCTAATTGTTCTGAGTGTTCTAAATGTTCTGAGTATTCTAAATATTCTGAGTGTTCTAAATGTTCTAATTGTTCTGAGTGTTCTAAATGTTCTGAGTGTTCTAAATGTTCTGAGTGTTCTAAATATTCTAATTGTTCTGAGTGTTCTAAATGTTCTGAGTGTTCTAAATGTTCTGAGTGTTCTAAATGTTCTAATTGTTCTGAGTGTTCTAAATGTTCTGAGTGTTCTAAATGTTCTAATTGTTCTGAGTGTTCTAAATGTTCTAATTGTTCTGAGTGTTCTAAATGTTCTGAGTTTTCTGAGTGTTCTAAATGTTCTGAGTGTTCTAAATGTTCTGAGTGTTCTGAGTGTTCTAAATGTTCTGAGTGTTCTGAGTGTTCTAAATGTTCTGAGTATTCTAAATATTCTGAGTGTTCTAAATGTTCTAATTGTTCTGAGTGTTCTAAATGTTCTGAGTGTTCTAAATGTTCTGAGTGTTCTAAATGTTCTAATTGTTCTGAGTGTTCTAAATGTTCTGAGTGTTCTAAATGTTCTGAGTGTTCTAAATGTTCTAATTGTTCTGAGTGTTCTAAATGTTCTGAGTGTTCTGAGTGTTCTAAATGTTCTGAGTGTTCTAAATGTTCTAATTGTTCTGAGTGTTCTAAATGTTCTGAGTGTTCTAAATATTCTGAGTGTTCTAAATGTTCTAATTGTTCTGAGTGTTCTAAATGTTCTGAGTGTTCTGAGTGTTCGAAATGTTCTGAGTGTTCTAAATGTTCTGAGTTTTCTGAGTGTTCTAAATGTTCTGAGTGTTCAAAATTATCTAATTGTTCTGAGTGTTCTAAATGTTCTGAGTATTCTAAATATTCTGAGTGTTCTAAATGTTCTAATTGTTCTGAGTGTTCTAAATGTTCTGAGTGTTCTAAATGTTCTGAGTGTTCTAAATATTCTAATTGTTCTGAGTGTTCTAAATGTTCTGAGTGTTCTAAATGTTCTGAGTGTTCTAAATGTTCTAATTGTTCTGAGTGTTCTAAATGTTCTGAGTGTTCTAAATGTTCTAATTGTTCTGAGTGTTCTAAATGTTCTAATTGTTCTGAGTGTTCTAAATGTTCTGGGTTTTCTGAGTGTTCTAAATGTTCTGAGTGTTCTAAATGTTCTGAGTGTTCTGAGTGTTCTAATTGTTCTGAGTGTTCTAAATGTTCTGTGTGTTCTGAGTGTTCTAAATGTTCTGAGTGTTCTAAATGTTCTAATTGTTCTGAGTGTTCTAAATGTTCTGAGTGTTCTAAATATTCTGAGTGTTCTAAATGTTCTAATTGTTCTGAGTGTTCTAAATGTTATGAGTGTTCTAAATGTTCTGAGTGTTCTAAATATTCTAATTGTTCTGAGTGTTCTAAATGTTCTGAGTGTTCTAAATGTTCTGAGTGTTCTAAATGTTCTAATTGTTCTGAGTGTTCTAAATGTTCTGAGTATTCTAAATATTCTGAGTGTTCTAAATGTTCTAATTGTTCTGAGTGTTCTAAATGTTCTGAGTGTTCTAAATGTTCTGAGTGTTCTAAATATTCTAATTGTTCTGAGTGTTCTAAATGTTCTGAGTGTTCTAAATGTTCTGAGTGTTCTAAATGTTCTAATTGTTCTGAGTGTTCTAAATGTTCTGAGTGTTCTAAATGTTCTAATTGTTCTGAGTGTTCTAAATGTTCTAATTGTTCTGAGTGTTCTAAATGTTCTGAGTGTTCTGAGTGTTCTAAATGTTCTGAGTGTTCTGAGTGTTCTAAATGTTCTGAGTATTCTAAATATTCTGAGTGTTCTAAATGTTCTAATTGTTCTGAGTGTTCTAAATGTTCTGAGTGTTCTAAATGTTCTAATTGTTCTGAGTGTTCTAAATGTTCTGAGTGTTCTGAGTGTTCTAAATGTTCTGAGTGTTCTAAATGTTCTAATTGTTCTGAGTGTTCTAAATGTTCTGAGTGTTCTAAATGTTCTGAGTGTTCTAAATGTTCTAATTTTTCTGAGTGTTCTAAATGTTCTGAGTGTTCTAAATGTTCTAATTGTTCTGAGTGTTCTAAATGTTCTGAGTGTTCTGAGTGTTCTAAATGTTCTGAGTGTTCTAAATGTTCTAATTGTTCTGAGTGTTCTAAATGTTCTGAGTGTTCTAAATATTCTGAGTGTTCTAAATGTTCTAATTGTTCTGAGTGTTCTAAATGTTCTGAGTGTTCTGAGTGTTCGAAATGTTCTGAGTGTTCTAAATGTTCTGAGTTTTCTGAGTGTTCTAAATGTTCTGAGTGTTCAAAATTATCTAATTGTTCTGAGTGTTCTAAATGTTCTGAGTATTCTAAATATTCTGAGTGTTCTAAATGTTCTAATTGTTCTGAGTGTTCTAAATGTTCTGAGTGTTCTAAATGTTCTGAGTGTTCTAAATATTCTAATTGTTCTGAGTGTTCTAAATGTTCTGAGTGTTCTAAATGTTCTGAGTGTTCTAAATGTTCTAATTGTTCTGAGTGTTCTAAATGTTCTGAGTGTTCTAAATGTTCTAATTGTTCTGAGTGTTCTAAATGTTCTAATTGTTCTGAGTGTTCTAAATGTTCTGGGTTTTCTGAGTGTTCTAAATGTTCTGAGTGTTCTAAATGTTCTGAGTGTTCTGAGTGTTCTAATTGTTCTGAGTGTTCTAAATGTTCTGAGTGTTCTGAGTGTTCTAAATGTTCTGAGTGTTCTAAATGTTCTAATTGTTCTGAGTGTTCTAAATGTTCTGAGTGTTCTAAATGTTCTGAGTGTTCTAAATGTTCTAATTGTTCTGAGTGTTCTAAATGTTATGAGTGTTCTAAATGTTCTGAGTGTTCTAAATATTCTAATTGTTCTGAGTGTTCTAAATGTTCTGAGTGTTCTAAATGTTCTGAGTGTTCTAAATGTTCTAATTGTTCTGAGTGTTCTAAATGTTCTGAGTGTTCTAAATGTTCTAATTGTTCTGAGTGTTCTAAATGTTCTGAGTATTCTAAATATTCTGAGTGTTCTAAATGTTCTAATTGTTCTGAGTGTTCTAAATGTTCTGAGTGTTCTAAATGTTCTGAGTGTTCTAAATATTCTAATTGTTCTGAGTGTTCTAAATGTTCTGAGTGTTCTAAATGTTCTGAGTGTTCTAAATGTTCTAATTGTTCTGAGTGTTCTAAATGTTCTGAGTGTTCTAAATGTTCTAATTGTTCTGAGTGTTCTAAATGTTCTAAATGTTCTAATTGTTCTGAGTGTTCTAAATGTTCTGAGTTTTCTGAGTGTTCTAAATGTTCTGAGTGTTCTAAATGTTCTGAGTGTTCTGAGTGTTCTAAATGTTCTGAGTGTTCTGAGTGTTCTAAATGTTCTGAGTATTCTAAATATTCTGAGTGTTCTAAATGTTCTAATTGTTCTGAGTGTTCTAAATGTTCTGAGTGTTCTAAATGTTATAATTGTTCTGAGTGTTCTAAATGTTCTGAGTGTTCTGAGTGTTCTAAATGTTCTGAGTGTTCTAAATGTTCTAATTGTTCTGAGTGTTCTAAATGTTCTGAGTGTTCTAAATATTCTGAGTGTTCTAAATGTTCTAATTGTTCTGAGTGTTCTAAATGTTCTGAGTGTTCTGAGTGTTCGAAATGTTCTGAGTGTTCTAAATGTTCTGAGTTTTCTGAGTGTTCTAAATGTTCTGAGTGTTCAAAATTATCTAATTGTTCTGAGTGTTCTAAATGTTCTGAGTATTCTAAATATTCTGAGTGTTCTAAATGTTCTAATTGTTCTGAGTGTTCTAAATGTTCTGAGTGTTCTAAATGTTCTGAGTGTTCTAAATATTCTAATTGTTCTGAGTGTTCTAAATGTTCTGAGTGTTCTAAATGTTCTGAGTGTTCTAAATGTTCTAATTGTTCTGAGTGTTATAAATGTTCTGAGTGTTCTAAATGTTCTAATTGTTCTGAGTGTTCTAAATGTTCTAATTGTTCTGAGTGTTCTAAATGTTCTGGGTTTTCTGAGTGTTCTAAATGTTCTGAGTGTTCTAAATGTTCTGAGTGTTCTGAGTGTTCTAAATGTTCTGAGTGTTCTGAGTGTTCTAAATGTTCTGAGTGTTCTAAATGTTCTAATTGTTCTGAGTGTTCTAAATGTTCTGAGTGTTCTAAATGTTCTGAGTGTTCTAAATGTTCTAATTGTTCTGAGTGTTCTAAATGTTCTAATTGTTCTGAGTGTTCTAAATGTTCTGGGTTTTCTGAGTGTTCTAAATGTTCTGAGTTTTCTAAATGTTCTGAGTGTTCTGAGTGTTCTAAATGTTCTGAGTGTTCTGAGTGTTCTAAATGTTCTGAGTGTTCTAAATGTTCTAATTGTTCTGAGTGTTCTAAATGTTCTGAGTGTTCTAAATGTTCTGAGTGTTCTAAATGTTCTAATTGTTCTGAGTGTTCTAAATGTTCTGAGTGTTCTGAGTGTTCTAAATGTTCTGAGTGTTCTAAATGTTCTAATTGTTCTGAGTGTTCTAAATGTTCTGAGTGTTCTAAATATTCTGAGTGTTCTAAATGTTCTAATTGTTCTGAGTGTTCTAAATGTTCTGAGTGTTCTGAGTGTTCGAAATGTTCTGAGTGTTCTAAATGTTCTGAGTTTTCTGAGTGTTCTAAATGTTCTGAGTGTTCAAAATTATCTAATTGTTCTGAGTGTTCTAAATGTTCTGAGTATTCTAAATATTCTGAGTGTTCTAAATGTTCTAATTGTTCTGAGTGTTCTAAATGTTCTGAGTGTTCTAAATGTTCTGAGTGTTCTAAATATTCTAATTGTTCTGAGTGTTCTAAATGTTCTGAGTGTTCTAAATGTTCTGAGTGTTCTAAATATTCTAATTGTTCTGAGTGTTCTAAATGTTCTGAGTGTTCTAAATGTTCTGAGTGTTCTAAATGTTCTAATTGTTCTGAGTGTTCTAAATGTTCTGAGTGTTCTAAATGTTCTAATTGTTCTGAGTGTTCTAAATGTTCTGAGTATTCTAAATATTCTGAGTGTTCTAAATATTCTAATTGTTCTGAGTGTTCTAAATGTTCTGAGTGTTCTAAATGTTCTGAGTGTTCTAAATGTTCTAATTGTTCTGAGTGTTCTAAATGTTCTGAGTGTTCTAAATGTTCTAATTGTTCTGAGTGTTCTAAATGTTCTGAGTATTCTAAATATTCTGAGTGTTCTAAATGTTCTAATTGTTCTGAGTGTTCTAAATGTTCTGAGTGTTCTAAATGTTCTGAGTGTTCTAAATATTCTAATTGTTCTGAGTGTTCTAAATGTTCTGAGTGTTCTAAATGTTCTGAGTGTTCTAAATGTTCTAATTGTTCTGAGTGTTCTAAATGTTCTGAGTGTTCTAAATGTTCTAATTGTTCTGAGTGTTCTAAATGTTCTAAATGTTCTAATTGTTCTGAGTGTTCTAAATGTTCTGAGTTTTCTGAGTGTTCTAAATGTTCTGAGTGTTCTAAATGTTCTGAGTGTTCTGAGTGTTCTAAATGTTCTGAGTGTTCTGAGTGTTCTAAATGTTCTGAGTATTCTAAATATTCTGAGTGTTCTAAATGTTCTAATTGTTCTGAGTGTTCTAAATGTTCTGAGTGTTCTAAATGTTATAATTGTTCTGAGTGTTCTAAATGTTCTGAGTGTTCTGAGTGTTCTAAATGTTCTGAGTGTTCTAAATGTTCTAATTGTTCTGAGTGTTCTAAATGTTCTGAGTGTTCTAAATATTCTGAGTGTTCTAAATGTTCTAATTGTTCTGAGTGTTCTAAATGTTCTGAGTGTTCTGAGTGTTCGAAATGTTCTGAGTGTTCTAAATGTTCTGAGTTTTCTGAGTGTTCTAAATGTTCTGAGTGTTCAAAATTATCTAATTGTTCTGAGTGTTCTAAATGTTCTGAGTATTCTAAATATTCTGAGTGTTCTAAATGTTCTAATTGTTCTGAGTGTTCTAAATGTTCTGAGTGTTCTAAATATTCTGAGTGTTCTAAATGTTCGAAATGTTCTGAGTGTTCTAAATGTTCTGAGTTTTCTGAGTGTTCTAAATGTTCTGAGTGTTCAAAATTATCTAATTGTTCTGAGTGTTCTAAATGTTCTGAGTATTCTAAATATTCTGAGTGTTCTAAATGTTCTAATTGTTCTGAGTGTTCTAAATGTTCTGAGTGTTCTAAATGTTCTGAGTGTTCTAAATATTCTAATTGTTCTGAGTGTTCTAAATGTTCTGAGTGTTCTAAATGTTCTGAGTGTTCTAAATGTTCTAATTGTTCTGAGTGTTCTAAATGTTCTGAGTGTTCTAAATGTTCTAATTGTTCTGAGTGTTCTAAATGTTCTAATTGTTCTGAGTGTTCTAAATGTTCTGGGTTTTCTGAGTGTTCTAAATGTTCTGAGTGTTCTAAATGTTCTGAGTGTTCTGAGTGTTCTAATTGTTCTGAGTGTTCTAAATGTTCTGAGTGTTCTGAGTGTTCTAAATGTTCTGAGTGTTCTAAATGTTCTAATTGTTCTGAGTGTTCTAAATGTTCTGAGTGTTCTAAATATTCTGAGTGTTCTAAATGTTCTAATTGTTCTGAGTGTTCTAAATGTTATGAGTGTTCTAAATGTTCTGAGTGTTCTAAATATTCTAATTGTTCTGAGTGTTCTAAATGTTCTGAGTGTTCTAAATGTTCTGAGTGTTCTAAATGTTCTAATTGTTCTGAGTGTTCTAAATGTTCTGAGTGTTCTAAATGTTCTAATTGTTCTGAGTGTTCTAAATGTTCTGAGTATTCTAAATATTCTGAGTGTTCTAAATGTTCTAATTGTTCTGAGTGTTCTAAATGTTCTGAGTGTTCTAAATGTTCTGAGTGTTCTAAATATTCTAATTGTTCTGAGTGTTCTAAATGTTCTGAGTGTTCTAAATGTTCTGAGTGTTCTAAATGTTCTAATTGTTCTGAGTGTTCTAAATGTTCTGAGTGTTCTAAATGTTCTAATTGTTCTGAGTGTTCTAAATGTTCTAATTGTTCTGAGTGTTCTAAATGTTCTGAGTTTTCTGAGTGTTCTAAATGTCCTGAGTGTTCTAAATGTTCTGAGTGTTCTGAGTGTTCTAAATGTTCTGAGTGTTCTGAGTGTTCTAAATGTTCTGAGTATTCTAAATATTCTGAGTGTTCTAAATGTTCTAATTGTTCTGAGTGTTCTAAATGTTCTGAGTGTTCTAAATGTTATAATTGTTCTGAGTGTTCTAAATGTTCTGAGTGTTCTGAGTGTTCTAAATGTTCTGAGTGTTCTAAATGTTCTAATTGTTCTGAGTGTTCTAAATGTTCTGAGTGTTCTAAATGTTCTGAGTGTTCTAAATGTTCTAATTGTTCTGAGTGTTCTAAATGTTCTGAGTGTTCTGAGTGTTCTAAATGTGCTGAGTGTTCTAAATGTTCTAATTGTTCTGAGTGTTCTAAATGTTCTGAGTGTTCTAAATATTCTGAGTGTTCTAAATGTTCTAATTGTTGTGAGTGTTCTAAATGTTCTGAGTGTTCTGAGTGTTCGAAATGTTCTGAGTGTTCTAAATGTTCTGAGTTTTCTGAGTGTTCTAAATGTTCTGAGTGTTCAAAATTATCTAATTGTTCTGAGTGTTCTAAATGTTCTGAGTATTCTAAATATTCTGAGTGTTCTAAATGTTCTAATTGTTCTGAGTGTTCTAAATGTTCTGAGTGTTCTAAATGTTTTGAGTGTTCTAAATATTCTAATTGTTCTGAGTGTTCTAAATGTTCTGAGTGTTCTAAATGTTCTGAGTGTTCTAAATGTTCTAATTGTTCTGAGTGTTATAAATGTTCTGAGTGTTCTAAATGTTCTAATTGTTCTGAGTGTTCTAAATGTTCTAATTGTTCTGAGTGTTCTAAATGTTCTGGGTTTTCTGAGTGTTCTAAATGTTCTGAGTGTTCTAAATGTTCTGAGTGTTCTGAGTGTTCTAAATGTTCTGAGTGTTCTGAGTGTTCTAAATGTTCTGAGTATTCTAAATATTCTGAGTGTTCTAAATGTTCTAATTGTTCTGAGTGTTCTAAATGTTCTGAGTGTTCTAAATGTTCTGAGTGTTCTAAATATTCTAATTGTTCTGAGTGTTCTAAATGTTCTGAGTGTTCTAAAAGTTCTAATTGTTCTGAGTGTTCTAAATGTTCTGAGTGTTCTAAATGTTCTAATTGTTCTGAGTGTTCTAAATGTTCTAATTGTTCTGAGTGTTCTAAATGTTCTGAGTTTTCTGAGTGTTCTAAATGTTCTGAGTGTTCTAAATGTTCTGAGTGTTCTGAGTGTTCTAAATGTTCTGAGTGTTCTAAATGTTCTAATTGTTCTGAGTGTTCTAAATGTTCTGAGTGTTCTAAATGTTCTGAGTGTTCTAAATGTTCTAATTGTTCTGAGTGTTCTAAATGTTCTGAGTGTTCTAAATGTTCTAATTGTTCTGAGTGTTCTAAATGTTCTGAGTGTTCATACTAACCTAATTGACAGAGTATGCACTCACTAACTGTAAGTCGCTCTGGATAAGAGCGTCTGCTAAATGACTAAAATGTAAATGTAAAAGAAGGAAACCTGTACATGCATTGTGTTTGCAATAAGGCACTAAAATAAAACTGCAAATAATGTGCCAAAGAAATGAACTTTATGCCCTGAATACAAATCGTAATGTTTGGGGCAAATCCAACACAACACATCACTGAGTACCACTCTTCATATTTCCAAGCATGGTGGTGGCTGCATCATGTTATGGGTATGCATGTCATTGGCAAGGACTAGATACTTTTTTAGGATAAAAATAATCGGCATAGAGCTAAGTACAGGCAGATTCCTAGAGGAAAACCTGGTTCAGTCTGCTTTCCAACAGACACTGGGAGACAAATTCCCTCTTCAGCAGGACAATAACCTAAAACACAAGGCCAAATATTCACTGGAGTTGCTTACCAAGACGACATTGAATGTTTCTGAGTGGCTTAGTTACAGTTTTGACTTAATTCGGCTTGAAAACCTATGGCAAAAAAAAAATAGCTGTCTATATAATATATAATGCATATATTTTACAATCCAGTTGTGCAAAGCTCTTGGAGATTTATCAAGTAAGACACAGCTTTAATCGACTCAGGGGTGGGAATACTTATGTAAATGAGATATTTCTGTATGTAATTTCCAATACATTTGCAAAAATTTCTAAAGCGTGTTTTCAATTTGTCATTATGGGGTATTGTGTGTAGCTGCGTGAGAGAAAATATTATAATTGAATCCATTTTGAATTCAGGCTGTAATAAAACAACATGTGGAATAAGTTAAGGGGTATGAATACTTTCTGAATGCACTGTATATCTGCAAGAAAGTGATAAATAAGTGACTGTTTGAAATGGGGTCATATAAACATTGCCTTATTTATATTTTTACATATAACATAAAGTTAATTCTGTCTGAAATAGTCATGCTATAATGGGCGTCGTTTCTCAGACCACATTTCCATTCTGGCTCAAACAAAGCAATCTGATCATGCTCCAGTCAAAAACAGCTATAGGGAATGCCTATACATTGTCCAATCTCCTTCCACACATTGATTTCATCTTATTCAGGAAAAAAACAAAACTTGAAATTAAGTGTTGTTTCAGTGTCTTGTTGCAGGTTGTGCAATGTTCAAAAGTGTGTGAGAGAAAAAGCATTAACTTGTGTGTGTGGTGTCAAGTGTGGATGGTCCTATGTATGCAAATAGCCGAGATTGGATATTTCAGCACCAAGGACAGCAGCGACATTGGGATAGCGAGATCTGTAATTCAGCAACACATGACACTGGATAGTGGCTGTCTCAGGTGAAGTTGGCATTGGGAAAATCCCATCTAATGGGAAACGAGGCATAGGAGGCAAAAAGACTGAAGGAGAAGACTCCCACAGGAACTCTTGGCTTAACTGTTCTGCCACATTCATTTCAAATGTTACATTTTTCGATTTGTAAATAAAAGGGAACATATCTGCAAATAATGTAAACTGACTTTTCTAACTACACTGTACAGCTTTAGTGTGTCTGTGCATCATTGGTACAACTGCAAGCAATTCGCTTCTCAAATCCTTCTCAAATGTCTGTTTAATGTGAGAAATAAAATGAAAAACAACTGTTAGACTAATACAATGCGTACTGTCATGAATTATTACTATTCCCAACAAGACAACGAAGTGATGGTCTTTACCCGCCATGGAGACTTATAAAGGCTACTTCCCCCCCACCAAAAGTTCCCACACTGAGCGATATTGTTTACTACATCATTATGCATATAATTCAAGTCATACCTTTATTGTCATTCATGCTCTTATTTTTAACCGAGTAGCTTTGCAAAAGTGTAACCTGCGTCAATTCAGAGCTAGGAAATATTGAAATAACGTGCTTAAGAGGACCACACCCGTCGCTATGGGTGGGCCATAGGGGGCCGGGCCCGCCCCCAAAAATGCTTGGCACCCCCCACTTGAGGCACAGATCTCTTAAAAAGTGAGGTGGAACTTTCTGAGGTGGAAGTTGGGAGAGTTATATTTCAGTGAAACGTAAGTGAAGGAGGCCCCGCTCTCTTGCTTTCCCAGATGTTTAGTTCATTTCATTCCGATCTCCTTTGCATTATTGTAGCCATTTTCTGTAGCCTGTCAACTATGTTTCTGTCTACCCCTGTTCTCTCCTCTCCGCACAGGCTATACAAACGCCTCACACCGCGTGGCTGCTGCCACTCTAACCTGGTGGTCCCCGCGCGCACGACCCACGTGGAGTTCGAGGTCTCCGTCAGCATCTGGAACTGCCGTTCTGCGGCCAACAAGGCAGAGTTCATCTCAGCCTATGCTACCCTCCAGTCCCTCGACTTCTTGGCGCTGACGGAAACATGGATTACCACTGAAAACACTGCTACTCCTACTGCTCTCACCTCGTCTGACCATGTGTTCTTGCATACCCCGAGAACATCTGGTCAGCGGGGTGGTGGCACAGGAATCCTCATCTCTCCCAAGTGGACATTCTCTCTTTTTCCCCTGACCCATCTGTCTATCTCCTCATTTGAATTCCATGCTGTCAAAGTCACTAGCCCATTCAAGCTTAACATCCTTATCATTTATCGCCCTCCAGGTTCCCTTGGAGAGTTCATCAATGAGCTTGACGCCTTGATAAGTTCCTTTCCTGAGGATGGCTCACCCCTCACAGTTCTGGGTGACTTTAACCTCCCTACGTCAACCTTTGACGCATTTCTCTCTGCCTCCTTCTTTCCACTCCTCTCCTCTTTTGACCTCACCCTCTCACCGTCCTCCCCTACTCACAAGGCAGGCAATACGCTTGACCTCATCTTTACTAGATGCTGTTCTTCTACTAATCTCACTGCAACTCCCCTACATGTCTCCGACCACTACTTTGTATCCTTTTCTCTCTCGCTCTCCTCCAACACTACTCACTCTGCCCCTACTCAGATGGTAATGCGCCGTCGCAACCTTCGCTCTCTCTCTCCCGCTACTCTCTCCTCCTCCATCCTATCATCTCTTCCCTCTGCTCAATCCTTCTCCCTCCAATCTCCTGATTCTGCCTCCTCAACCCTCCTCTCCTCCCTTTCTGCATCCTTTCACTCTCTATGTCCCCTATCCTCCCGGCCGGCTCGGTCCTCCCCTCCTGCTCCGTGGCATGACGACTTATTGCGAGCTCACAGAACAGGGCTCCGGGCAGTCGAGCGGAAATGGAGGAAAACTAGACTCCCTGCATGTTTGTCATATTTTCACTCCCTCCTCTCTACATTTTATTCCTCTGTTTCTGCTGCTAAAGCCACTTTCTACCACTCTAAATTCCAAGCATCTGCCTCTAACCCTAGGAAGCTCTTTACCACCTTCACCTCCCTGCTGAATCCTCCCCCCACCCCCCCTCTATGTGGATGACTTCGTCAACCATTTTGAAAAGAAGGTTGACGAAATCCGATCCTCGTTTGTTAAGTCAAATGACACTGCTGGTCCTGCTCACACTGCCCTACCCTATGCTTTGACTTCTTTCTCCCCTCTCTCTCCAGATGAAATCTTGCGACTTGTGACGGCCGGCCGCCCAACAACCTGCCCGCTTGACCCTATCCCCTCCTTTCTTCTCCAGACCATTTCTGGAGACCTTCTCCCTTACCTCACCTCGCTCATCAACTCATCCTTGACCGCTGGCTATGTCCATTCCGTCTTCAAGAGAGCGAGAGTTGCACCCCTTCTCAAAAAACCTACACTCGATCCCTCCGATGTCAACAACTACAGACCAGTATCCCTTCTTTCTTTTCTCTCCAAAACTCTTGAGCGTGCCGTCTTTAGCCAACTCTCTTGCTATCTCTCTCAGAATGACCTTCTTGATCCAAACCAGTCAGGTTTCAAGACTGGTCATTCAACTGAGACTGCTCTTCTCTGTGTCACGGAGGCTCTCCGCACTGCCAAAGCTCACTCTCTCTCCTCTGCTCTTGTCCTTCTAGACCTGTCTGCTGCCTTTGATACTGTGAACCATCAGATCCTCCTCTCCACCCTCTCCGAGTTGGGCATCTCCGGCGCGGCTCACTCTTGGATTGCGTCCTACCTGACAGGTCGCTCCTACCAAGTGGCGTGGCGGGAATCTGTCTCCGCACCACGTGCTCTCACCACTGGTGTCCCCCAGGGCTCAGTTCTAGGCCCTCTTCTATTCTCGCTATACACCAAGTCACTTGACTACCTCTAGCGAGCACACGGAGGGCTGTGCGGCCCCCCAAAGACATGCCACCCCACACCATGACTGACCCACCGCCAAACCGGTCATGCTGGAGGATGTTGCAGGAAGCAGAACGTTCTCCACCGCGTCTCCAGACTCTGTCACATCTGTCACGTGCTCAGTGTGAACCTGCTTTCATCTGTGAAGAGCACAGGACACCAGTGGCGAATTACCAATCTTGGTGTTCTCTGGCAAATACCAAACGTCCTGCACGGTGTTGGGCTGTAAGCACAACCCCCACCTGTGGACGTCGGGCCCTCATACCACCCTCATGGAGTCTGTTTCTGACCGTTTGAGCAGACACATGCACATTTGTGGCCTGCTGGAGGTCATTTTGCAGGGCTCTGGCAGTGCTCTTCCTGCTCCTCCTTGCACAAAGGCAGAGGTAGCAGTCCTGCTGCTGGGTTGTTGCCCTCCTACGGCCTCCTCCACGTCTCCTGATGTACTGGCTTGTCTCCTGGTAGCGCCTCCATGCTCTGGACACTACGCTGACAGACACAGCAAACCTTCTTGCCACAGCTCGCATTGATGTGCCATCCTGGATGTGCTGCACTACCTGAGCCACTTGTGTGGGTTGTAGACTCCGTCTCATGCTACCACTAGAGTGAAAGCACCACCAGCATTCAAAAGTGACCAAAACATCAGCCAGGAAGCATAGGAACTGAGAAGTGGTCTGTGGTCACCAGCTGCAAAACCAGTCCTTTATTGGGGGTGTCTTGCTAATTGCCTATAATTTCCACCTGTTGTCTATTCCATTTGCACAACAGCATGTGAAATGTATTGTCAATCAGTGTTGCTTCCTAAGTGGACAGTTTGATTTCACAGAAGTGTGATTGACTTGGAGTTACATTGTGTTGTTTAAGTGTTCCCTTTATTTTTTTGAGCAGTGTATATATACAGTGGGGAAAAAAGTATTTAGTCAGCCACCAATTGTGCAAGTTCTCCCACTTAAAAAGATGAGAGAGGCCTGTAATTTTCATCATAGGTACACGTCAACTATGACAGACAAAATGTGAAAAGAAAATCCAGAAAATCACATTGTAGGATTTTTAATGAATTTATTTGCAAATTATGGTGGAAAATAAGCATTTGGTCAATAACAAAAGTTTCTCAATACTTTGTTATATACCCTTTGTTGGCAATGACACAGGTCAAACGTTTTCTGTAAGTCTTCACAAGGTTTTCACACACTGTTGCTGGTATTTTGGCCCATTCCTCCATGCAGATCTACTCTAGAGCAGTGATGTTTTGGGGCTGTCCCTGGGCAACACGGACTTTCAACTCCCCCCAAAGATTTTCTATGGGGTTGAGATCTGGAGACTGGCTAGGCCACTCCAGGACCTTGAAATGCTTCTTACGAAGCCACTCCTTCGTTGCCCGGGCGGTGTGTTTGGGATCATTGTCATGCTGAAAGACCCAGCCACGTTTAATCTTCAATGCCCTTGCTGATGGAAGGAGGTTTTCACTCAAAATCTCACGATACATGGCCCCATTCATTCTTTCCTTTACACGGATCAGTCGTCCTGGTCCCTTTGCAGAAAAGCAGCCCCAAAGCATGATGTTTCCACCCCCATGCTTCACAGTAGGTATGGTGTTCTTTGGATGCAACTCAGCATTCTTTGTCCTCCAAACACGACGAGTTGAGTTTTTACCAAAAAGTTATATTTTGGTTTCATCTGACCATATGACATTCTCCCAATCCTCTTCTGGATCATCCAAATGCACTCTAGCAAACTTCAGAGGGGCCTGGACATGTACTGGCTTAAGCAGGGGGACACGTCTGGCACTGAAGGATTTGAGTCCCTGGCTGCGTAGTGTGTTACTGATGGTAGGCTTTGTTACTTTGGTCCCAGCTCTCTGCAGGTCATTCACTAGGTCCCCCCGTGTGGTTCTGGGATTTTTGCTCACCGTTCTTGTGATCATTTTGACCCAACGGGGTGAGATCTTGCGTGGAGCCCCAGATCGAGGGAGATTATCAGTGGTCTTGTATGTCTACCATTTCCTAATAATTGCTCCCACAGTTGATTTCTTCAAACCAAGCTGCTTACCTATTGCAGATTCAGTCTTCCCAGCTTGGTGCAAGTCTACAATTTTGTTTCTGGTGTCCTTTGACAGCTCTTTGGTCTTGGCCATAGTGGAGTTTGGAGTGTGACTGTTTGAGGTTGTGGACAGGTGTCTTTTATACTGATAACAAGTTCAAACAGGTGCCATTAATACAGGTAACGAGTGGAGGACAGAGGAGCCTCTTAAAGAAGAAGTTACAGGTCTGTGAGAGCCAGAAATCTTGCTTGTTTGTAGGTGACCAAATACTTATTTTCCACCATAATTTGCAAATAAATTCATAAATGTGATTTTCTGGAATTTTTTTTCTCAATTTGTCTGTCATAGTTGACGTGTACCTATGATGAAAATTACAGGCCTCTCTCATCTTTTTAAGTGGGAGAACTTGCACAATTGGTGGCTGACTAAATACTTTTTTTCCCCACTGTATATGTATACATACATACATACATAGACACATACACACAAACACACATATATATACATACATATATACACATACACATATATACATACATATACATATACACACACACACACACCATTACACATCACTATTATTAAAATACCAGTGGCATTAAAATAAAGGATAGTTGTAAACAAATTAATAAGAATGGCCCAAAAAATAAGTACAATGCAATCTGCAACCCTGTGTGTGTGTGTGCGTGCGTGTGAATGAACGGGTCTGTCTATCCCAGTAGTATGCATATTAGATGCAGTAGTTGGGGCACCTCTCCAATCTCTGATAGTTCTAGGTGTCTTTTGCCAGAGGTTACCTCAGCATATGTAGGCTGATGATCTGAATGATACATGGTGAGGACTGCATCATGTGGTGTACTTCTCTGAAGGACAGTGTTCTACCCGACCCTGGAGTAGTGGGCAGTGCTGTGTTGTGATGGGCCGGGTCTAGTAGAGCTGTGTTGTGATGGGCCGGGTCTAGTAGAGCTGTGTTTTGATGGGCCTGGTCTGGTAGAACTGTGGTGTGATGGGCCGTGTCTAGTAGAGCTGTGTTGTGATGGGCCGAGTCTAGTAGAGCTGTGTTGTGATGGGACGGGTCTGGTCGTGCTGTCCTGAGGCGGGTCTGGTCTGGTAAATCTGTGCTGTGTTGGGCCTGGTCTGGTAGAGCTGTGTTGTGATGGGCCGGGTCTAGTAGAGCTGTGTTGTGATGGGCCGGGTCTGGTAGAACTGTGGTGTGATGGGCCGTGTCTAGTAGAGCTGTGTTGTGATGGGCCGGGGCTAGTAGAGCTGTGTTGTGATGGGCCGAGTCTAGTAGAGCTGTGTTGTGATGGGACGGGTCTGGTCGTGCTGTCCTGAGGCGGGTCTGGTCTGGTAAATCTGTGCTGTGGTGGGCCTGGTCTTGTAGAGCTGTGCTGTAATAAGCCGTGTCTCTTGGGGATGGTGGGGGTACTGTTGTTTCAGAAGGTGGGGCGGGGCGGGGGGGGGGGGGGGGGGGGGGGGGGCTCTGTTGCTGGGGTGATGGGTGTGTGGGTCCTTGCCAAGTGTTGCATCCTTTAGGTCCTTGGCAAAGGTTCTGATACTGTCCTGATCAAGATGTACATTCTCGTATAAGTGTTCACATGTCAGAGTGGGGTGGTGAGCCGTTCTGACGTTGAGCAGTGAGGCACAGTCCACAGTGATCTGTTGATTTTTGTTTTTTAGAGATAGACTGGAGAGAGATAGACTGGAGAGAGAGAGAGAGAGAGAGAGAGAGAGAGAGAGAGAGAGAGAGAGAGAGAGAGAGAGATACTATCTTACTCAAACTTGATCTTTATCCATAGATTACACATTAATTTTGGATTTTAGATTAATCCATAGATTAAAGTCCATACCAGACAATAGAATGGTTCAAGAGTGCGTCTGTTCATACCGCTAAACTGTTTAATGAGCACTAGGTGGCAGTGTTTCCTCGTGTTTGTTTGTAATATAGTGTGTGTTACAGTTTTTTTTTTTTTTTTTCACCTTTATTTCACCAGGTAAGCCAGTTGAGAACAAGTTCTCATTTACAACTGCGACCTGGCCAAGATAAAGCAAAGCAGTGCGATAAAAACAACAACAACACAGAGTTACATATGGGATAAACAAAATGTACAGTCAATAACACAATAGAAAATCTATATACAGTGTGTGCAAATGTAGTAAGTTATGGAGGTAAGGCAATAAATAGGCCATAGTGCAAAATAATTACAATTTAGTATTAACACTGGAGTGATAGATGTGCAGAAGATGATGTCAGTTACTTGTTACCTGTCCAAAATTGTAATCAGTAACGTAACTTTTGGATTACCCAAACTCAGTAATGTAATCTGATTACTTTCAGTTACATTTTGATTACTGTCCCCTTAAGAGGCATTAGAAGAAGACAAAAAGGATCCATCAAACACATTTGGTGTGTCATCATAGTGGTCTCTGATTGGTGGTCATCATTTGGTGTGTCATCATAGTGGTCTCTGATTGGTGGTCATCATTTGGTGTGTCATCATAGTGGTCTCTGATTGGTGGTCATCATTTGGTGTGTCATCATAGTGGTCTCTGATTGGTGGTCATCATTTGGTGTGTCATCATAATGGTCTCTGATTGGTGGTCATCATTTGGTGTGTCATCATAGTGGTCTCTGATTGGTGGTCATCATTTGGTGTGTCATCATAGTGGTCTGTGATTGGTGGTCATCATTTGGTGTGTCATCATAGTGGTCTGTGATTGGTGGTCATCATTTGGTGTGTCATCTTAGTAGTCTCTGATTGGTGGTCATCATTTGTTGTGTCATCATAGTGGTCTCTGACTGGTGGTCATCATTTGGTGTGTCATCATAGTCGTTTCGGATTGGTGGTCAGACTCTCTCAGGTGGAACAAACTAAAACTTGTTTCAATGCTAAATTGAAAGTCATTTAGTGAAGAGAAATGGTTCAATATTTTTTTCGCAAACTTCCTTTCTGAATTTAAAAGTAATCCAAGAAGTAATCATCTCGTTTTTCAAAAGTATCTGTAATCTGATTACAATATTTTTGCTGGTAACATAACTGATTACAAGTACAGTTTTCTTGTGTGTGTGTGTGTCTCTGTCTGTCTGTCTGTCTGTCTGTCTGTCTGTCTGTCTGTCTGTCTGTCTGTCTGTCTGTCTGTCTGTCTGTCTGTCTGTATGTCTGTCTGTCTGTCTGTCTGTCTATATATCACTCCTGTCATCTGTCTGACATCACTTTCAATTTCCTTTTCAGTCTTTTTGTACTGTAGTCCTATTCTATTACCCCAGTGATATCTGAGACGTGCTGAGAGCTAGTCACATAGTAAAGGAGACATACAGTTGAAGTTGGAAGTTGACATACACTTAGGTTGGAGTCATTAAAACTCGCTTTTCAACCACTCCACACATTTCATGTTAACAAACTATAGTTTTGGCAAGTCGGTTAGGACATCTAATTTGTGCATGACACAAGTAATTTTTCCAACAATTGTTTACAGACTGATTATTTCACTTATAATTCACTGTATCACAATTCCAGTTGGTCAGAAGTTTACATACACTAAGTTGACTGTGCCTTTAAACAGCTTGGAAAATTCCAGAAAATGGCTTTAGAAGCTTCTGATAGGCTAATTGACATTGTTTGAGACAATTGGAGGTGTACCTGTGGATGTATTTCCAAGCCTACCTTCAAACTCAGTGCCACTTTGCTTGACATCATGGGAAAATCAAAAGAAATCAGCCAAGACCTGTGTAGACGTCCACAAGTCTGGTTCATCCTTGGGAGCAATATCCAAACGCCTGAAGATACCACGTTCATCTGTACAAACAATAGTACGTAAGTATAAACACCATGGGACCACGCAGCCGTCATACCGCTCAGGAAGGAGACACGTTCTGTCTCCTAGAGATGAACGTACTTTGGTGCGAAAAATGCAAATAAATCCCAGAACAACAGTAAAGGACCTTGTGAAGATGCTGGAGGAAACAGGTACAAAAGGTACTGAAAGGTCACTCAGCAAGCCAGACTACGGTTTGCAACTGCATATGGGGACAAAGATCGTACTTTTTGGAGAAATGTCCTCTGGTCTGATGAAACAAAAATAGAACTCTTTGGCCATAATGACCATCGTTATGTTTGGAGGAAAAAGGGGGTTGCTTGCAAGTCGAAAAACACCCTCCCAACCGTGAAGCACGGGGGTGGCAGCATCATGCTGTTTAAAGGCATCTGGGGAGATGGTGCCGGAGAAGATGGCTGTCGTTTTACAGCCCTCTAACCAATTGTACTATTATGTGTGTTTTTTCGCATTATTTGTAATTTATTCTGTACATAATGTTTCTGCCATCGTCTCTTATAACCAAAAAGAGCTTCTGGATATCAGAATAGCGATTACTCACCTCATATTGGACGAAGATTTTTTCTTCAACGAGTCGGACGCGAAGGATATCCTACAGACACCCGACAAGGCCCAAATCCCCGTCATTCGCAGGAGAAAGAGACGGAGATATCGTGGACGTAGGTCGGGGTGCCTTGTAAGAATCCGACGGCGAGCGAGTAAACTGCCTCTTCAATCAATCCTATTAGCCAATGTTCAATCATTTGAAAATAAATTAGATGACCTACGATTACGGTTATCCTACACCAATGGGACATTAAAAACTGTAATATGTTTCACCAAGTCGTGGCTGAACGACGACATGGACAACATACAGCTGACGGGATATACGCTACATCGGCAGGATAGAGCGGCTGACTCCGGTAAGACAAGGGGTGGCGGTCTGTGTATATTTGTAAACAACAGCTGGTGCACAAAATCAAATACTAAGGAAGTCTTGAGGTTTTGCTCGCCTGAGGTAGAGTATCTTATGATAAGCTGTAGACCACACTATTTACCAAGAGAGTTTTCATCACTATTTTTCATAGCTGTCTATTTACCGCCACAAACCAATGCTGGCATTAAGATTGCACTCAACGAGCTGTATAAGGCCATATGTAAATTGGAAAACGCTCATCCAGAGGCAGCAATGATATTTGTCGGGGACTTTTTTAAATGTGCAACCAGAGGGAAAAAAACTCTAGACCACCTTTACTCCACACACAGAGACGCATACAAAGCTCTCCCTCGCCCTCCATTTGGCAAATCTGACCATAACACTATCCTCCTGATTCCTGCTTATAAGCAAAAACTAAAGCAGGAAGCACCAGTGACTCGGTTAATAAAAAAGTGGTCAGATGACGCAGATGCTAAGCTACAGTACTGTTTTGCTAGCACAGACTGGAACATGTTCCGGGATTCTTCAGATAGCATTGAGGAGTACACCACATCAGTCACTGGCTTCATCAATAAGTGCATCGATGACGTGTTCCCCACAGTGACTGTACGTACATACCCCAACCAGAAGCCATGGATTACAGGCAACAACCACACTGAGCTAAAGGGTAGAGCTGCCGCTTTCAAGGAGCGGGACTCTAACCTGGACGCTTATAAGAAATCCCGCTATGCCCTCCGACGAACCATCAAACAGGCAAAGAGTCAATACAGGACTAAGATTGAATCGTACTACACCGGCTCTGACGCTCGTCGGATGTGGCAGGGCTTGAAAACTATTACAGACTACAAAGGGAAGCACAGCCGCGAGCTGCCCAGTGACACAAGCCTACCAGACGAGCTAAACCACTTCTATGCTCGCTTCGAGGCAAGCAACACTGAAGCATGCATGAGAGCACCAGCTGTTCCGGATGACTATGTGATCACACTCTCTGTAGCCGATGTGAGTAAGACTTTTTAGCAGGTCAAAATTCACAAGGCCGCAGGGCCAGACGGATTACCAGGACGTGTACTCCGAGCATGTGCAGACCAACTGGCAAGTGTCTTCACTGACATTTTCAACATGTTCCTGACTGAGTCTGTAATACCAACATGTTTCAAGCAGACCACCATAGTCCCCGTGCCCAAGGACGCTAAGATAACCTGCCTAAATGACTACCGACCCATTGCACTGACGTCTGTAGCCATGAAGTGCTTTGAAAGGCTGGTCATGGCTCACATCAACACCATTATCCCAGAAACCCTAGACCCACTCCAATTTGCATACCGCCCCAACAGATGATGCAATCTCTATTGCACGTTACACTGCCCTATCCCACCTGGACAAGAGGAACACCTACATGAGAATGCTATTCATTGACTACAGCTCAGCGTTCAACACCATAGTGCCCTCAAAGCTCATCACTAAGCTAAGGATCCTGGGACTAAACACCTCCCTCTGCAACTGGATCCTGGACTTCCTGATGGGCAGCCCCCAGGTGGTAAGGGTAGGTAACAACACATCTGCCACGCTGATCATCAACACAGGGGCCCCTCAGGGGTGTGTGCTCAGTCCCTTCCTGTACTCCCTGTTCACCCATGACTGCATGGCCAGGCACGACTCCAACACCATCATTAAGTTTGCCGACGACGCAACAGTAGTAGGCCTGATCACCGACAACGATGAGACAGCCGATAGGGAGGAGGTCAGAGACCTGGCTGTGTGGTGCCAGGATAACAACCTCTCCCTCAATGTGACCAAGACAAAGGAGATGATTTTGGACTACAGGGAAAAAAAGAGGACTGAGCACGCCCCCATTCTCATCGACAAGGCTGTAGTGGAACAGGTTGAGAGCTTCAATTTCCTTGGTGTCCACATCACCAACGAACTATCATGGTCCAAACACACCAAGACAGTCGTGAAGAGGGCACGACAAAGCCTATTCCCCCTCAGGAGACTGAAAAGATTTGGCATGGGTCCTCAGATCCTCAAAAGGTTATACAGCTGCACCATCGAGAGCATCCTGACTGGTTGCATCACCGCCTGGTATGGCAACTGCTCGGCCTCCGACCGGAAGGCACTACAGAGGGTAGTGCGTACGGCCCAGTACATTACTGGGGCCAAGCTTCCTGCCATTCAGGACCTCTATACAAGGCGGTGTCAGAGGAAGGCCCTCAATATTGTCAAAGACTCCAGCCACCCTAGTCATAGACTGTTCTCTCTGCTACGGCACGGCAAGTGGTACCGGAGAGCCAAGTCTAGGTCCAAAAGGCTTCTCAACAGCTTCTACCCCCAAGCCAAAAGACTCCTGAACAGCTAATCATGGCTACCCACACCATTTCATTGTGCTCTCTCTCTGTCTGTCTCTCTGTCTCTCTCTCTGTCTGTCTCTCTGTCTCTGTCTGTCTCTCTCTCTCTCTGTCTCTCTCTGTCTTTCTCTGTCTGTCTCTCTGTCTATGTGTGTGTGTGTGTGTGTTCCAGGATGTTTGTAACCCAGGTGGTCCCTGACAGTAACCTGCTGATGTTGGTGATACAGGCAGACTGTGACTGTTCCCGTCAGTACCCTCCTATCACCATGGAACCCAAGGAAGTGAAATATATCCTTTAACTTACTGGTTCACTCTCACAAGCCCTCTTCCTGACACAGACAGTGATTGAAAGAGGTATAATGGTGTTGTGGAAGTGGGATTTTATATCTATGAATAAGCAGTTCCAGTCATATATCAGACAAATCACTTATCTTATTATGTTCTCTTTCATTTAAACCAGTTAGGAATTGCTGTTTTACACTATGGGGAGCAGTCTCTTCTTAAACTCTTCTCATTGACACATTGAATCACATTAAATCTCTCATAAATCAAATTGATATCCCACATCAATGTTCAATCAAATTTCGATCAATCAAATGTATTTATAAAGCCCTTTTTACATCAGCAGATGTCACAAAGTGCTTATACAGAAACCCAGAGAGAGAGAGAGAGAGAGAGAATACACCAGATATGACAGACTGACCCTACACGTAGACTATTGCAGCATATATACTTGTTGTTCAGAGGGGTTGGGTTAAATGTGGAAGACACATTTCAGTTGAATGCATTCAGTTGTACAACTAACTAGATATCCCCCTTTCCCTTGTTAAGTGTGTTGGTATTGCAGCATATATACTTGTTGTTGTTAAGTGTGTTGGTATTGCAGCATAGATACTTGTTGTTGTTGTTAAGTGTGTTGGTATTGCAGCATATATACTTGTTATTGTTAAGTGTGTTGGTATTGCAGCATAGATACTTGTTGTTGTGGTTAAGTGTGTTGGTATTGCAGCATATATACTTGTTATTGTTGTTGTTAAGTGTGTTGGTATTGCAGCATAGATACTTGTTGTTGTTAAGTGTGTTGGTATTGCAGCATAGATACTTGTTATTGTTAAGTGTGTTGGTATTGCAGCATAGATACTTGTCGTTGTTAAGTGTGTTGGTATTGCAGCATAGATACGTGTTATTGTTGTTAAGTGTGTTGGTATTGCAGCATAGATACTTGTTATTGTTAAGTGTGTTGGTATTGAAACATAGATACTTGTTGTTGTTAAGTGTGTTGGTATTGCAGCATAGATACTTGTTATTGTTGTTAAGTGTGTTGGTATTGCAGCATAGATACTTGTTGTTGTTAAGTGTGTTGGTATTGCAGCATAGATACTTGTTGTTGTTAAGTGTGTTGGTATTGCAGCATGTATACTTGTTATTGTTAAGTGTGTTGGTATTGCAGCATAGATACTTGTTATTGTTAAGTGTGTTGGTATTGCAGCATAGATACGTGTTATTGTTGTTAAGTGTGTTGGTATTGCAGCATAGATACTTGTTATTGTTAAGTGTGTTGGTATTGCAGCATATATACTTGTTATTGTTAAGTGTGTTGGTATTGCAGAATAGATACTTGTTATTGTTGTGATGTGTGTTGGTATTGCAGCATAGATACTTGTTATTGTTGTTAAGTGTGTTGGTATTGCAGCATAGATACTTGTTGTTGTTAAGTGTGTTGGTATTGCAGCATAGATACTTGTTATTGTTAAGTGTGTTGGTATTGCAGCATAGATACTTGTTATTGTTGTCAAGTGTGTTGGTATTGCAGCATAGATACTTGTTGTTGTTAAGTGTGTTGGTATTGCAGCATAGATACTTGTTGTTGTTAAGTGTGTTGGTATTGCAGCATAGATACTTGTTATTGTTAAGTGTGGTAGTATTGCAGCATAGATACTTGTTATTGTTAAGTGTGTTGGTATTGCAGCATAGATACTTGTTATTGTTGTTAAGTACATTTTACCCCCAAGCCAAAAGACTCCTGAACAGCTAATCATGGCTACCCACACCATTTCATTGTGCTCTCTCTCTGTCTGTCTCTCTGTCTCTCTCTCTGTCTGTCTCTCTGTCTCTGTCTGTCTCTCTCTCTCTCTGTCTCTCTCTGTCTTTCTCTGTCTGTCTCTCTGTCTATGTGTGTGTGTGTGTGTGTTCCAGGATGTTTGTAACCCAGGTGGTCCCTGACAGTAACCTGCTGATGTTGGTGATACAGGCAGACTGTGACTGTTCCCGTCAGTACCCTCCTATCACCATGGAACCCAAGGAAGTGAAATATATCCTTTAACTTACTGGTTCACTCTCACAAGCCCTCTTCCTGACACAGACAGTGATTGAAAGAGGTATAATGGTGTTGTGGAAGTGGGATTTTATATCTATGAATAAGCAGTTCCAGTCATATATCAGACAAATCACTTATCTTATTATGTTCTCTTTCATTTAAACCAGTTAGGAATTGCTGTTTTACACTATGGGGAGCAGTCTCTTCTTAAACTCTTCTCATTGACACATTGAATCACATTAAATCTCTCATAAATCAAATTGATATCCCACATCAATGTTCAATCAAATTTCGATCAATCAAATGTATTTATAAAGCCCTTTTTACATCAGCAGATGTCACAAAGTGCTTATACAGAAACCCAGAGAGAGAGAGAGAGAGAGAGAATACACCAGATATGACAGACTGACCCTACACGTAGACTATTGCAGCATATATACTTGTTGTTCAGAGGGGTTGGGTTAAATGTGGAAGACACATTTCAGTTGAATGCATTCAGTTGTACAACTAACTAGATATCCCCCTTTCCCTTGTTAAGTGTGTTGGTATTGCAGCATATATACTTGTTGTTGTTAAGTGTGTTGGTATTGCAGCATAAATACTTGTTGTTGTTGTTAAGTGTGTTGGTATTGCAGCATATATACTTGTTATTGTTAAGTGTGTTGGTATTGCAGCATAGATACTTGTTGTTGTGGTTAAGTGTGTTGGTATTGCAGCATATATACTTGTTATTGTTGTTGTTAAGTGTGTTGGTATTGCTGCATAGATACTTGTTGTTGTTAAGTGTGTTGGTATTGCAGCATAGATACTTGTTATTGTTAAGTGTGTTGGTATTGCAGCATAGATACTTGTCGTTGTTAAGTGTGTTGGTATTGCAGCATAGATACGTGTTATTGTTGTTAAGTGTGTTGGTATTGCAGCATAGATACTTGTTATTGTTAAGTGTGTTGGTATTGAAACATAGATACTTGTTGTTGTTAAGTGTGTTGGTATTGCAGCATAGATACTTGTTATTGTTGTTAAGTGTGTTGGTATTGCAGCATAGATACTTGTTGTTGTTAAGTGTGTTGGTATTTCAGCATAGATACTTGTTGTTGTTAAGTGTGTTGGTATTGCAGCATGTATACTTGTTATTGTTAAGTGTGTTGGTATTGCAGCATAGATACTTGTTATTGTTAAGTGTGTTGGTATTGCAGCATAGATACGTGTTATTGTTGTTAAGTGTGTTGGTATTGCAGCATAGATACTTGTTATTGTTATGTGTGTTGGTATTGCAGCATATATACTTGTTATTGTTAAGTGTGTTGGTATTGCAGAATAGATACTTGTTATTGTTGTGATGTGTGTTGGTATTGCAGCATAGATACTTGTTATTGTTGTTAAGTGTGTTGGTATTGCAGCATAGATACTTGTTGTTGTTAAGTGTGTTGGTATTGCAGCATAGATACTTGTTATTGTTAAGTGTGTTGGTATTGCAGCATAGATACTTGTTATTGTTGTCAAGTGTGTTGGTATTGCAGCATAGATACTTGTTGTTGTTAAGTGTGTTGGTATTGCAGCATAGATACTTGTTGTTGTTAAGTGTGTTGGTATTGCAGCATAGATACTTGTTATTGTTAAGTGTGGTAGTATTGCAGCATAGATACTTGTTATTGTTAAGTGTGTTGGTATTGCAGCATAGATACTTGTTATTGTTGTTAAGTACATTTTACATTTACATTTTAGTCATTTAGCAGACGCTCTTATCCAGAGCGACTTACAGGAGCAATTAGGGTTAAGTGCCTTGCTCAAGGGCACATTTACGTCATTTAGCAGACGCTCTTATCCAGAGCGACTTACAAATTGGTGCACTCACCCTATAGCCAGTGGGATAACCACTTTCCAATTTTTATTTTTTTTGGGGGGGGGGGGGTGGGGGGGGGGTAGAAGGATTACTTTATCCTATCCCAGGTATTCCTTAAAGAGGTGGGGTTTCAAATGTCTCCGGAAGGTGGTGAGTGACTCCGCTGTCCTGGCGTCGTGAGGGAGCTTGTTCCACCATTGGGGTGCCAGAGCAGCGAACAGTCTTGACTGGGCTGTGCGGGAACTATGCTTCCGCAGAGGAAGGGGAGCCAGCAGGCCAGAGGTGGATGAACGCAATGCCCTCGTTTGGGTGTAGGGACTGATCAGAGCCTGAAGGTACGGAGGTGCCGTTCCCCTCACTGCTCCATAGGCAAGCACCATGGTCTTGTAACGGATGCGAGCTTCAACTGGAAGCCAGTGGAGTGTGCGGAGGAGGGGGGTGACGTGAGAGAACTTGGGAAGGTTGAACACCAGACGGGCTGCGGCATTCTGGATGAGTTGTAGGGGTTTAATGGCACAGGCAGGGAGCCCAGCCAACAGCGAGTTGCAGTAATCCAGACGGGAGATGACAAGTGCCTGGATTAGGACCTGTGCCGCTTCCTGTGTAAGGCAGGGTCGTACTCTCCGAATGTTGTAGAGCATGAACCTGCAGGATCGGGTCACCGCCTTGATGTTAGCGGAGAACGACAGGGTGTTGTCCAGGGTCACGCCAAGGCTCTTCGCACTCTGGGAGGAGGACACAACGGAGTTGTCAACCGTGATGGCGAGATCATGGAACGGGCAGTCCTTCCCCGGGAGGAAGAGCAGCTCCGTCTTGCCAGGGTTCAGCTTGAGGTGGTGATCCGTCATCCATACTGATATGTCTGCCAGACATGCAGAGATGCGATTCGCCACCTGGTTATCAGAAGGGGGAAAGGAGAAGATAAGTTGTGTATCGTCAGCGTAGCAATGATATGAGAGGCCATGTGAGGATATGACAGAGCCAAGTGACTTGGTGTATAGGGAGAAAAGGAGAGGGCCTAGAACTGAGCCCTGGGGGACACCAGTGGTGAGAGCACGTGGTGCGGAGACAGCTTCTCGCCACGCCACTTGGTAGGAGCGACCGGTCAGGTAGGACGCAATCCAGGAGTGAGCCGCGCCGGAGATGCCCAGCTCGGAGAGGGTGGAGAGGAGGATCTGATGGTTCACAGTATCAAAGGCAGCAGACAGGTCTAGAATGACAAGAGCAGAGGAGAGAGAGTTAGCTTTAGCAGTGCGGAGAGCCTCCGTGACACAGAGAAGAGCAGTCTCAGTTGAATGACCAGTCCTGAAACCTGACTGGTTTGGATCAAGAAGGTCATTCTGAGAGAGATAGCAAGAGAGTTGGCTAAAGACGGCACGCTCAATAGTTTTGGAAAGAAAAGAAAGAAGGGATACTGGTCTGTAGTTGTTGACATCAGTGGGATCGAGTGTTGGTTTTTTGAGAAGGGGTGCAACTCTCGCTCTCTTGAAGACGGAAGGGACATAGCCAGCGGTCAAGGATGAGTTGATCAGCGAGGTGAGGTAGGGGAGAAGGTCACCGGAGATGGTCTGGAGAAGAGAGGAGGGGATGGGGTCAAGCGGGCAGGTTGTTGGGCGGCCTGCAGTCACTAGTCGCAAGATTTTATCTGGAGAGAGAGGGGAGAAAGAAGTCAAAGCATAGGGTAGGGCAGTGTGAGCAGGACCAGCAGTGTCATTAGACTTAACAAACGAGGATCGGATGTCGTCAACCTTCTTTTCAAAGTGGTTGACGAAGTCATCCACAGAGAGGGGGGGGGGGAGGATTCAGCAGTGAGGATAATGTGGCAAAGAGCTTCCTAGGGTTAGAGGCAGATGCTTGGAATTTAGAGTGGTAGAAAGTGGCCTTAGCAGCAGAAACAGATGAAGAAATTGTAGAGAGGAGGGAGTGAAAAGATGCCAGGTCGGCAGGGAGTTTAGTTTTCTTCCATTTCCGCTCAGCTGCCCGGAGCTCTGTTCTGTGAGCTCGCAATGAGTCGTCAAGCCACGGAGCTGGAGGGGAGGACCGAGCCGGCCGGGAGGATAGGGGACACAGGGAGTCAAAGGATGCAGAAAGGGAGGAGAGGAGGGTTGAGGAGGCAGAATCAGGAGATTGGAGGGAGAAGGATTGAGCAGAGGGAAGAGATGATAGGATGGAAGAGGAGAGAGTAGTGGGAGAGAGAGAGCGAAGGTTGCGGCGGCGCGTTACCATCTGTGTAGGGGCAGAGTGAGTAGTGTTGGAGGAGAGCGAGAGAGAAAAGGATACAAAGTAGTGGTCGGAGACATGGAGGGGAGTTGCAGTGAGATTAGTAGAAGAGCAACATCTAGTAAAGATGAAGTCAAGCGTATTGCCTGCCTTGTGAGGAGGGGGGGACGGTGAGAGGGTGAGGTCAAACGAGGAGAGGAGTGGAAAGAAGGAGGCAGAGAGAATGTAAAATGTAGACGTAGGGAGGTTGAAATCCCCCAAAACTTTGAAGGATGAGCCATCCTCAGGAAAGGAACTTATCAAGGCGTCAAGCTCATTGATGAACTCTCCAAGGGAACCTGGATGACAAGGATATTAAGCTTAAATGGGCTAGTGACTGTGACAGCGTGGAATTCAAATGAGGAGATAGACAGATGGGTTAGGGGAAAAATTGAGAATGACCACTTGGGAGAGATGAGGATTCCTGTGCCACCACCCCTCTGACCAGATGTTCTCGGGGTATGCGAGAACACATGGTCAGACGAGGAGAGAGCAGTAGGAGTAGCAGTGTTTTCAGTGGTAATCCATGTTTCCGTCAGCGCCAGGAAGTCGAGGGACTGGAGGGTAGCATAGGCTGGGATGAAGTCAGCCTTGTTGGCAGCAGAACGGCAGTTCCAGAGGCTGCCTGAGACCTGGAACTCCAGGTGTGTGGTGCGTGCAGGGACCACCAGGTTAGAGAGGCAGCAGCCACGCGGTGTGAGGCGTTTGTGTAGCCTGTGCGGAGAGGAGAGAACAGGGATAGGCAGAGGCATAGTTGACAGGCTGTAGCAGATGGCTACAATAATGCAGAGGAGATCGGAATGAAATGAACTAAACATCTGGGAAAGGAGAGAGCAAGGCCTCCCTCACCAAAAAAAATATAACTCTCCCAACTTCCACCTCAGAAACTATAATTGTTTCACTGAACCACCCGAATAAAACTCTCCCAACTTCCACTTTAGAAGTTAAAATTGTTGTAAACTACAGCGGTTCAATGTTTCAAGGACTAGACTCAACTTACTTTATTCAGCTAGCTAACTATGACGCCATAGCTAACTAGCATGCTAGCATCCAATAACACACAGTTTAGCACCAATACTTGGTTACAACAAACTACCAATAGTGTGTTAACACACTAAACAGATAATTCGTGTCCGTGTCTAGTTCTTTCATAACGCAGCAATGATTAAACGTTGGCTAGCTAGCACAAAGATATTGTATTTAGCTACCACAGTACAGCCAGCTGGTAGTGTTGGCTAGCTAGCAATGGCTGCTGTGTTGACTTTGTTTGAAAAACGGCGTCGCTGCGAACGAATGTAGCTGGCTAAAAGGATATTGTATTTAGTTGCTACCGTTGCTAATAGCTACTAGCCAGCTAGTCCAGGAGGTGAGTTAGCTAGCTAGCTTCGTGCTACACCCGGCACCGCCGAATACAAAAGTAACCTACAATAACTACATACAACAACTACCCACAACAGCCCACGATGCCTACCTATAATACCTAATAATATACAGCCCACGATGCCTACCTATAATACCTAACTACAATCTAAATACATAGTTTAAGCCTTACTCGACAAAGCCCAAGCTATGTATAAAGCCAAACTTACCCAACGCCAGCTAACTGGGTGGCAGACTGCAATCAGTAGCTGTAATTAAGTACAGCAGCCACCAACCACCTAACGTTAATGCCTCGGATAATGAGGTTAGAAAAACAGCTGAATGGTAGGTAGCTAGCTGGCTCAATTACAGGTACTCTTAAGCGTGAAATAACATTGGAAACAACTAACCACAGTTGCTAAAAGTTACCAGTAGCTACCCGCTAGCTAGCTAGCTTTGTTGGTCCAAGTAGTGGGTTAGCTAGCACTCGTGCTTCGCCGGGGTCCGCCGAATACAATACTTACCTACAATAATTACCTACAATAACCTACAATAACCTACAATAACTACCTAAGTAAACTACCTATAATACCTGACTACAATACCTACCTACAATCTAAATACATGGTTTAAGCTTTACTCAACATCATATAAGAAGCCAAGCTTACCTCCTGCTAGAGAAAACACAACCTCTCCCGACCACCGCGCACCGCGCTCTCCAGTAAGTGTGTTGGTATTTCAGCATAGATACTTGTTATTGTTAAGTGTGTTGGTATTGCAGCATAAATACTTGTTATTGTTGTTAAGTATGTTGGTATTGCAGCATAGAAACTTGTTGTTGTTAAGTGTGTGGGTATTGCAGCATAGATACTTGTTGTTGTTGTTAAGTGTGTTGGTGTCCTTGACCTCTGTGTACATAACGCCTCAGTAAAGTGTGACAGGATGAAATCTCAGAAGGTCCGTAGGAGACCCGAGTCCTGCCACGCATACCACCCTCAGGTCAGCACCCCATATTGGTCCACTGCCTCCCCTTATTGGTCCAGTGACACCTCTCTGAACCAATCACTTCAAGTGGATGGATTGACATCAGAAGAGAACATCTGCTGTACTATTCACAAAGCTCCCTTAATATTTTGGGGAAAACAAAACATCAAACTGAGTATTTTCTATCCTAAAAATCAAAAATATGAACTTTCTAGCCTTATGCAGTGTGTTCATTATACCACAGGTTGTAATTGTATGTGTTGTTAATGATTGATTACAGGAGTGTGGAGGTGCATCACAGATCTACCCGTCTGTCTCTCTCTTCCTCACCTGTCTCACTGCCTCCTTCGCCTGTCTCAAGGCCTCCACGCTGGTCTTCCGATGACAGACAGACAGCTACCTAGCCTAAACCCTGACCCCCTCTGAATCGGAATCTCCCTGGAGGATTCCAGAATGCCTGAACATAGCATGCCTGCTACTGCTTGCGTTATCTTTATCAATCAATATGACTTAAGTTATGATATTGATCATTTGGGTTGTTGGACTGAAAGGAATATGGCAGCTGAACAGAGAGCTGTTGATTGACTCCATGCTTGATGACTTTACAATCACAGAGAGCTGATGACTCCAGATGCTTGATGACTTTCAATCACAACCGCCAAAGTTG
This sequence comes from Coregonus lavaretus, assembly GCF_964263955.1. Classification (NCBI taxonomy): domain Eukaryota; kingdom Metazoa; phylum Chordata; class Actinopteri; order Salmoniformes; family Salmonidae; genus Coregonus; species Coregonus lavaretus. The sequence continues at coordinate 179,021 of NW_028166453.1, read as the reverse complement.
GGCTTATTTGGACAAGAGTTCTAAAACCATGAAAGGGCTTTTAGATGTTTTATTCTTCTTCAGTGTCTTATAAGAGAACATTATAGTGTTTCTATGCAAAAGGAAACATGCTTTCTTTGACCGTGGAAAGATCCAGTATCTCCTATGCGTATTCCAAAGGACTTGACTTTGCAATAGGACCATGGAAGACTATCAGTCTGTGGATGATGTGTTTTATAAAAGGCTTTAATAAAATAATACTCTGGATCCATGCATGTGTATGTCTGTTTACCTTAAGCCATGAAATGGAGGAGGAACCTTGGATAAGACATAGGCGCCTTTGAACAGTGATACAATTCAGATAGTGGAATCAGTGACCTCTGCTGGTCGAAATATGACATTGTAGGATGTTGATGAATCAAGTGGAGACTGACTGGCTGGCTGCTGAAGGATGGATGAACGAACACAATGGACTCAACTTCCACATTGTTCTCTTCATAACTTATCACTCTTTGGTCTACAAACACATCAAGTATCTACTATTAAATGTGGGCTGGGTTTTCACTTTTGGAAATGGATGGACACTGTTTCAGGAATAACCTTCAAGTCACATATCTTAGATGCAATCTGAGACTTACTGAACCAGTTGGCTTAATTGTAAAACAAGAACCATTACTGACCACCTACTTCTGTCTTGGACTACTAGGTGAAACAGCCATTTTGTTTAGAAGGAGCAACATTACAATGTGTTGGACTACTAGGTGAAACAGCCATTGTGTTTAGAAGGAACAACATTACAATGTGTTGGACTACTAGATGAAACAGCCATTTTGTTTAGAAGGAACAACATTACAATGTGTTGGACTACTAGGTGAAACAGCCATTTTGTTTAGAAGGAACAACATTACAATGTCTTGGACTACTAGGTGAAACAGCCATTTTGTTTAGAAGGAACAACATTACAATGTGAGGGATTACTAGGTGAAACGGCCATTTTGTTTAGAAGGAGCAACATTACAACGTGAGGGACTACTAGGTGAAACAGCCATTTTGTTTAGAAGGAGCAACATTACAATGTGAGGGATTACTAGGTGAAACTGCCATTTTGTTTAGAAGGAGCAACATTACAATGTGTTGGACTACTAGGTGAAACAGCCATTTTGTTTAGAAGGAGCAACATTACAATGTGTTGGACTACTAGGTGAAACAGCCATTGTGTTTAGAAGGAGCAACATTACAATGTGAGGGATTACTAGGTGAAACGGCCATTTTGTTTAGATGAGCAACATTACAATGTGTTGGACTACAAGGTGAAACAGCCATTTTGTTTAGAAGGAGCAACATTACAATGTGTTGGACTACTAGGTGAAACAGCCATTTTGTTTAGAAGGAACAACATTACAATGTCTTGGACTACTAGGTGAAACAGCCATTTTGTTTAGAAGGAACAACATTACAATGTGAGGGATTACTAGGTGAAACTGCCATTTTGTTTAGAAGGAGCAACATTACAACGTGAGGGACTACTAGGTGAAACAGCCATTTTGTTTAGAAGGAGCAACATTACAATGTGAGGGATTACTAGGTGAAACGGCCATTTTGTTTAGAAGGAGCAACATTACAATGTGTTGGACTACAAGGTGAAACAGCCATTTTGTTTAGAAGGAGCAACATTACAATGTGTTGGACTACTAGGTGAAACAGCCATTTTGTTTAGAAGGAACAACATTACAATGTGTTGGACTACTAGATGAAACAGCCATTTTGTTTAGAAGGAACAACATTACAATGTGTTGGACTACTAGGTGAAACAGCCATTTTGTTTAGAAGGAGCAACATTACAATGTGTTGGACTACTAGGTGAAACAGCCATTTTGTTTAGAAGGAACAACATTACAATGTGAGGGATTACTAGGTGAAACGGCCATTTTGTTTAGAAGGAGCAACATTACAACGTGAGGGACTACTAGGTGAAACAGCCATTTTGTTTAGAAGGAGCAACATTACAATGTGTTGGACTACTAGGTGAAACAGCCATTTTGTTTAGAAGGAACAACATTACAATGTGTTGGACAACTAGATGAAACAGCCATTTTGTTTAGAAGGAACAACATTACAATGTGTTGGACTACTAGGTGAAACAGCCATTTTGTTTAGAAGGAGCAACATTACAATGTGTTGGACTACTAGGTGAAACAGCCATTTTGTTTAGAAGGAGCAACATTACAATGTGTTGGACTACTAGGTGAAACAGCCATTTTGTTTAGAAGGAACAACATTACAATGTGTTGTACTACTAGGTGAAACAGCCATTTTGTTTAGAAGGAGCAACATTACAATGTGTTAGATATCAGGATCTCCAAGGTGTCTTTCATCTGAGCTTTACTGTATGACTCCAAAGGCTTTTATGATGGTTTATAGTTTTTAGCTAAATTCATGCATTCAATTATGTTTTTTTTTCATGGCATAATCTCTTCTTTCTAATTCAAATGCCTTTAGTCATGAATTAAATGATTATTAAATGCATAATTAAGAATAATAAGATGGAATACTGCTAAATTAGTATTGCTTGCTGGACAAAAAAAAGTACTGTAAGATTTCAGTGGCTAGTGATATTCTAAGCAGTCTTGTTTTAGCAGTCTGTCCCTTTAACCTTGACAGTAATGCTGTAATGATGTTACGTCATCATGTGGTAACTGTCCTCATGATACAGTATTGTTGAACAATATGCTGTTGCCTGTAATGTGATTGACATGTCCTGAGTCCTGTGTGTCTGGCTGCCTGTGTCCCAAATGGCACCCTTTTCCCTATGTAGTGCACTACTTTTGACCAGGACCCATAGGGAATAGGGTGACATTCGGAGTATAGCCTGAGAGTCTGGGAGGCAATATGATTCATACAGCACAGTTTGATTGACATTGTAGATAATCTGGAATGGATCAATAATAATGCAATAAATAAACTTATTTTCTTTATTTAAAAGATGTACTCCCTTTTGATGCTTGCATTTTAGCCATGTAATTTAGCCTGTCAGTTATGACATGTTTTTATCTTGTATCATCTTATAATTCATATATTCAGCAGTGTATGCACTCAAAACTCCAAAGATTGTATTTTCTTCAATGCTTTGTTTTTATTTATGTACTGCTTCAGGGAAATGTAAAGGCATGGTGTCCGACAGTGACAGGATTATTGTCTTTCTGTCTGAGGCACTGTCATCATAGAGATCTGGTAGTTGATCTAGATCAGGGTTGGGGGCAGTTCCTTTAGTTAGTAGCCTTGTGGCAGCATGAACCTGCGGCCCCCAGTCAAGTAACACAAGGTGATCTTCCTTCTGAAAGGAATGTTGTCCAGGGCCTCCACTGCCACCCTCTTGTTGCCCCTGCCGCTTCTCTCTTCCTGGTCGTACATGGGGCACATGTAGGCGGTGCGCCTCAGGGCGTAAATGTCCACCTCGTCCTCGTCGTCCCACGGCTGGTAGGGCCGCTGGGAGGGAACGGCCGACTTGACCAGACGGGGCCTCATCATCGCCATCTCTAGGTCACAGGGGATATGCCTCAGGCCCAGGCTAGACCTCTGGACTCTGACTCCTTTCATTTACATTACATTAGGTTAGATTCATTCATAAATAATTCATTCATGAATGGTTATTTATCATCTTCCTGGTTGTACATCGGCTAAAAACATACATTATACAATATTGACAATACATTCAATAGGAAAAATGTGTCATTGCACAAGGAGAAGTGCTAATCTTTCTTGCCCTTCTTCTTGGTGCTCTCATCCCAGGTGTTGGCACTGACCAGGGACATGTTGCCCTGGCCCAGGGGAAGCAGTTTGGGCCGGGGGGCCACCGGGGGTTTGGGGACCATCTTTGTAGGAAGAGCATCCCTCTGGGCTCTCCTGGCCAGCAGGGGTCCTGTCCGGATAAAGGCCTCAGTTCTGGTGATGTCTCTGGGGGGGCTGGTTGTCTTTCTGGCAGCCTCCTCTGGCTGGGCAGCCTCCGACATGGAGAGAAAAAACACATTGTTGCTGAAGCTGCATGGCTCTGGCAGGGCCAGCTCTTTCAAAGTCAGAGGGCAGGTAGGACAAGACTCAGGCTGGACCAGACTAACTGCAGGGCAGGTAGGATGAGACTCAGGCTGGACCAGACTAACTGCAGGGCAGGTAGGATGAGACTCAGGCTGGACCAGACTAACTGCAGGGCAGGTAGGATGAGACTCAGGCTGGACCAGACTAACTGAAGGGAAGGTAGGATGAGACTCAGGCATAATGGGACACACAGAATTACTGGGCCTCACTTTTCTCCTAGTGGTGCGCTGAGGGTTGCTAGGCCTCCCCTCAGGTCTGGAAGGCTGTACATCAGACTGAACCAGGCCAACAGGGCTAACAGGCCGTCTAGTGGTGCACCAAGGGTTGCTAGGCTTCCCCTCAGGTCTGGAAGGCTGTACATCAGACTGAACCAGGCCAACAGGGCTAACAGGCCGTCTAGTGGTGCGCCGAGGGTTGCTAGGTATCCCCTCAGGTCTGGAAGGCTGTACATAGGACTGGACCAGGCCAACAGGGCTAACAGGCCGTCTAGTGGTACGCCGAGGGTTGCTAGACATCCCCTCAGGTCTGGTAGGCTGTACATCAGACTGGACCAGGCCAACAGGGCTAACAGGTCGTCTAGTGGTGCGCCGAGGGTTGCTAGGCCTCCCCTCAGGGCTAGTGATGCTTACAGGGCTTCTTGCCCTCATCATCTCAGGCTGGTGCAGGCTCTCTGGGCTGCTGGGCCGGGAATCAGGCAGAAGCGTGTTGTTCTTCAGAACCTCAGTGAAGGAGAGGTCCTTGTTGCTTCTGCGTCTGTTGGTCTGGGCAGGCAGCTGGATGGGCGGGGCAAGAACCAGAGAGTTGCTGCTGCTGTTAAACCAACCAGGAGACGCACAGCGTCCAGCCTGGACAGTAGCCATGGGCTGGAGTTCTCTCCTCTCTCTGTGGGCTGCTGTGGGCCTCTTGGGCCAGAGGTCATCAGGAGGTGGATCCTGAGGGAGAACCTTCAGGGAGGAGAGGGCCGAGGACCTGAAAGAGGAGGCCATCACTGGGGCCTGGCTGACCCCTTCTCTCTCCAGCAGCACTCGGTTAGAAGGATGGAGCAGCGGAACACCAGTGGACCTCGGTCCTACAGATCCATTCAGGTTGGGCCTCCTATTCATCATTCACTGGTCTGCAGTATTCTCATCAGAATGTTCGTTCTAGTCTTGAATAGTTTGAATAGGAAGTTGCTTTCAGCACTGTTAAATTATATAAAAAGAGAGCCACAGAAACATATTTCTTTAGTATTTGGGGATTAAAATACAAAACAAATACTGTCTCATCTAATTTAATCAAATTCATTTACGAGTTTCAATAACTATTTGGGACAAGATATTCATACAAATTTTACAGTTTTTTTCAATTATTCATGCCTAATATCCTAGCTATAATTGGCGCTCAATATAACTTGTCTATCCCCTCAGTTATCCGATAAACAGGCTGAGAGGCCTACTTACCATTCACCTTGAAGTTCAATCAGCTAATGATCAGTCATTTCACCAGTGGCAGCTTGGTGTTTGATCATTTCGTCATCAGAGGCATTTTGTATTGTGACGCAACAATGCCAAAACGCGCCAGCAGCAACCTTCCTGTCAGCGCCTATGGCTGCCCCTGTAGTTTGAAAGTCAACGAAGTGTATTAATCAATCAGACAATCAAACCATCAATGAATTACTGAATTAATGGAGCAATTTCTAATAAATCAGTATAAGTGTACTGACATGACTTATGGATAAGACAAAAATTACGAAAACGCTTCAAATCAATGATGCGTACAAGTAGATTCGCTCCCACATAGTAAAGTTCGTAAACGAACCACTTTAGTGAGTCAATAAATTAGCCAAGACTTTGGGCAAGGTACATTTGTCCCTATACTGCAGGGCAGGCTACTTTCCCGTGTATGAGGAACCTGCGACCATAAAGACTGCGCTGCCGTTTTATTAAAAAGTTTCCAACAGGCCATCTTCTGCATACACGTCTTACTCTTTCCTGTGTTCATCACCCTCGACTAGATATATATATTCTGTGGCCACCACACGTTTTATATGTCATGTTTGTCTTGTAGATGACAGTGGTATGAAGACAGGAGCGCAGTTCAGTTGACACAAAAGCGCGGACTGGGGGAAGCCGACATGGAGACCGGCCGCAACTTTTACGCGCACTTTCGATTAGGCCTACTTTAAAATGAACAGAAATATTGGTTGGGCTAAGTGTTCAAGTGTTGGATTTAAAGATTTTGATTGAGATAATTATAGCCTAACAGAGGATAGGCCTACTGTTGGTGCGGTAAAAAAAAATAAAAAAAACTGCTATGGCCTATATTCTTTTTGCATGTTTTAAAAAAAAAATATTTGGGGATTCCTTATCTCATTTATTAACCAATTACTTATTCAGTCATTTGTTTATTTGTTTTGCTGATCTTGTTTACATGGAGTAGCTTATGGCATGACCATAGAAATAAGAATGAATAGAACAGACTTGGAAGCAATTGACTGGTATTTGTATTGTATTTATTTAGGATCCCCATTCATTCCTGCCAAGGCAGCAGCTACTCTTCCTGGGGTCCAGCAACATTAAGGCAGTTACAGTGCATTCGGAAAGTATTCAGACCCCTTTACTTTTTCCACATTTTGTTACATTACAGCCTTATTCTAAAATTGATTACATTAATTTTATTCCTCATCGATCTACAAACAATACCTCATAATGACAAAGCGAAAACCGGTTGTTAGACATTTTTGGAAATATATTTAAAAAACTAACAGAAATACCTTATTTACATAAGTATTCAGACTATTTGCTATGAGACTCGAAATTGAGCTCAGGTGCATCCTGTTTCCATTGATCATCCTTGAGATGTTTCTACAACTTGATTGGAGTCCACCTGTGGTAAATTCAATTGATTGGACATGATTTGGAAAGGCACACACCTGTCTATATAAGGTACCACAGTTGACAGTGCATGTCAACTGTGAGATCGTGTCGAGTCACAGATATGGGGAAGAGTACCAAAAAATGTCTGCAGCATTGAAGTTCCCCAAGAACACAGTGGCCTCCATTCTTAAATGGAAGAAGCTTGGAACCACCAAGATGCTTCCTAGAGCTGGCCGCCCGGCCAAACTGAGCAATCGGGAGAGGAGGGCCTTGGTTAGGGAGGTGACCAAGAACCCAATGGTCACTCTGACAGAGCTCCAGAGTTCCTCTGCTGAGATGGGAGAACCCTCTCTGCAGCACTCCACCAATCAGGCTTTTAAGATAGAGTGGCCAGACGGAAGCCACTCCTCAGTAAAAGGCACATGACAGCCCGCTTGGAGTTTGCCAAAAGGCACCTAACAATTGTCTCTGATGACAGTATTTCAGACATGAGAGACAGTATATTGACAGATCTCTGTGATGACAGTGCCAAATATATACAGTACACTGAGTGTACAAAACATTAAGGACACCTTCTAAATATTTAGTTGCATCCCTCCCCACTTTTGTCCTCAACAACCTCAATTCGTCGGGGCATGGAGTCTACAAGGTGTCGAAAGCATCACACAGGGATGCTGTCCCATGGTGACTCCATTGCTTCCCACAGTTGTGTCAAGTTGGCTGGTGGACCATTCTCGACATTGTGAAAATAATTATGTTCTTTGGTTTTTGATTTTTATTGCACACTTGTTTTCTGTGTACATACATTTGATTAAATCATACGCCTTACCACCAAGCCCACGTTGGAGAATTTTGTAGAATAGCCCTTCGTGCCAAATAGAATCAAATGCTTTTTTAAAGTCAATAAAGCAAGCAAAGATTTTGCCCTCTTTTTTTTGGTGGACATGTTTATTAATTAGTGTGTGTAAGGTGTATGGTCAGTAGTGCGATGGTTAGGGAGAAAGCGAATCTGACATTTACTTATTAAAAAAAATTATTGAAGAAAAGTTTGAATTGTTGAATTCAAAATGCTACAGAAAACCTTTCCAAAGTACGCAAATTCCCCTGTAATTATTGGGGTCTGATTTGTCTCCACTTTTGTGGATAGGGGAGATGAGCCCCTGGTTCCAGACATCAGGGAAGCAGCCAGAAGTTAAAACTATGTTGAACAATTTAAGCACAGCATGTTGCAACTCAGGTGTGCTGTTCTAGACCACAGGCCTTCTTTGATTTTATAGTTTTTAGCTTTTCATTTAGTTATTGTTGGGTTATTGGGTAATCTAATGGATTTTGGTTGTTTTTAATGACTGATTCAAGGATGTTCAATTTTTCTTGAATAATTGGTTCTGTTGTAAGTCTTTTTGTGGGATGTTTTTGTATAGATTATCCAAATAAGTTTACCAAATTCCTTCATCTTGTATGGCTAATTCTTGTGGCTTTGTTGTGCTTAAATTGTTCCAAATGTCCCAGAACTGATTTTGGTCAATTTCACTTTCAATTTCATCAAGTGTCTTGTTGGTATAATTCAATTTCTTGCGTTTCAGTGTATGTTTATACTGTTTCAGAGTTTCAAAGTATTCAGCGTAGATCTGGGTTGTTTTGCTGCTTATGTTTTTCATTTGACATTTGTCTTAAGTGTTTTCTAATTGTTTTACATTCGTTATCAAACCATTTTTCAGAAACATTTTGTTTTTTGTTTCTGATGTTGCATTTCTTTGGTTTTCTCAAATGTGTTTTCTATGCTGCTTTTTGGAAAATGCAATTGATGTTTTCAGTAGCCGAATTGACACCTTCTTTATTGTTTTGGTATTGTGAGTTATTGAAAAACTGTATAGAGTTCATCATTTCATTTCATTTGAGTTCAATGTTTCAATGAATTTCTCTGCACTGTTTTGAGCCCATCTGTACGATTGGTTCATGTTGTAGAGTTTATTGGGCTGTTTTTTTGAATGAATATTGCTGGTTAATTTCTTCAGAAACACGTTGATCTGACTGTGATCTGACAATGGTGTCTGTGGTCTGACAGTAAATGCACTAATGGAGGAGGGGTCAATGTCAGTGATGGCATAATCGACTACACTTGTCCCAAGAGCTGAGCAGTAAGTAAACTGACCTAAAGTGTCCCCTCTGATTCTACCATTAAGCATGTATAGGCCTAAGGCTCGACAGAGATGCACTAACTCCTTCCCATTTTTGTTCAGTATTTGGTCAGGACTGTTTCTATTATTTATAATTGGGCTACTGTACAAGGAGGGGTGTCCAAATATGTGGTGGTTACCTCACGCATCAGTCTAGTCAGGCTCAGAACCTGTTGTTGCATTGAAATCTCCACAAAGAAGCACTTTACCCTCTGCCTGAAATTGAATGATTTCTGTATGGAGATTGTCAAAAAACGGATCATCATAATATGATGAATCTGAAGGAGGAGCATAAGCTGCACATATGTATACATCATTGTCACAATAGATTGTACCTTTGTTAAGTTTTAACCAAATGTGATTAGTACCTTTTTTCATTTCACTCAGTGCTAAGTCCTGCTTATGCCAAATGATGATTCCTCCTGAGTCTCGGCCCCATTTAACATTTTTATGTTTGATTGATGGTAGTAAACGTTCTCTATAGCCTGAGGGACACTGAGTACCTATGTCTCCACGACACCATGTTTCCAGTAGGATTATGATGTCCTGTCCCTTGATGTTTTTAATAAATTCTGGAGTTGTTGTTTTATAATCAAAATGTGAAGAGTACAGGCCCTGGATATTCCAAGAGCTGATAGTTAATGATCTCATTTATAATAAGTGATATTCACTGGTTTGAGTAAAGTACATTGGAATAAAATATATAAATAATAATAATAATAATAATAATAATAATATACACTGCTCAAAAAAATAAAGGGAACACTTAAACAACACATTGTAACTCCAAGTCAATCACACTTCTGTGAAATCAAACTGTCCACTTAGGAAGCAACACTGATTGACAATAAATTTCACATGCTGTTGTGCAAATGGAATAGACAGGTGGAAATTATAGGCAATTAGCAAGACACCCCCAATAAAGGACTGGTTTTGCAGGTGGTGACCACAGACCGCTTCTCAGTTCCTATGCTTCCTGGCTGATGTTTTGGTCACTTTTAAATGCTGGCAGTGCTTTCACTCTAGTGGTGGCATGAGACAGAGTTTACAACCCACAAAAGTGGCTCAGTTTGTGCAGCTCATCCAGGATGGCACATCAATGCGAGCTGTGGCAAGAAGGTTTGCTGTGTCAGTCAGCGTAGTGTCAAGAGCATGGAGGCGCTACCAGGAGACAGGCCAGTACATTAGGAGACGTGGAGGAGGCCGTAGGAGGGCAACAGACCAGCAGCAGGACTGCTACCTCCGCCTTTGTGCAAGGAGGAGCAGGAGGAGCACTGCCAGAGCCCTGCAAAATGACCTCCAGCAGGCCACAAATGTGCATGTGTCTGCTCAAACGGTCAGAAACAGACTCCATGAGGGTGGTATGAGGGCCCGACGTCCACAGGTGGGGGTTGTGCTTACAGCCCAACACCGTGCAGGACGTTTGGCATTTTCCAGAGAATGCCAAGATTGGCAAATTCGCCCTGGCGCCCTGTGCTCTTCACAGATGAAAGCAGGTTCACACTGAGCACATGTGACAGACGTGACAGAGTCTGGAGACGCCGTGGAGAACGTTCTGCTGCCTGCAACATCCTCCAGCATGACTGGTTTGGCGGTGGGTCAGTCATGGTGCGGGGTGGCATTTCTTTGGGGGGCCGCACAGCCCTCCATGTGCTCGCCAGAGGTAGCCTGACTGCCATTAGGTACCGAGATGATGTGGTCCTCTGTAGCTCAGCTGGTAGAGCACGGCGCTTGTAACGCCAAGGTAGTGGGTTCGAACCCCGGGACCACCCATACACAAAAAAATGTATGCACGCACGACTGTAAGTCGCTTTGGATAAAAGCGTCTGCTAAATGGCATATTATATTATATTATTATATTATGATATCCTCAGACCCCTTGTGAGACCATATGCTGGTGCGGTTGGCCCTGGGTTCCTCCTAATGCAAGACAATGCTAGACCTCATGTGGCTGGAGTGTGTCAGCAGTTCCTGCAAGAGGAAGGCATTGATGCTATGGACTGGCCCGCCCCTTCCCCAGACCTGAATCCAATTGAGCACATCTGGGACATCATGTCTCGCTCCATCCACCAACGCCACGTTGCACCACAGACTGTCCAGGAGTTGGCGGATGCTTTAGTCCAGGTCTGGGAGGAGATCCCTCAGGAGACCATCCGACACCTCATCAGGAGCATGCCCAGGCGTTGTAGGGAGGTCATACAGGCACATGGAGGCCACACACACTACTGAGCCTCTTTTTGACTTGTTTTAAGGACATTACATCAAAGTTGGATCAGCCTGTAGTGTGGTTTTCCACTTTAATTTTGAGAGTGACTCCAAATCCAGACCTCCATGGGTTGATAAATTTGATTTCCATTGATAATTTTTGTGTGACTTTGTTGTCAGCACATTAAACTATGTAAAGAAAAAAGTATTTAATAAGATTATTTCATTCATTCAGATCTAGGATGTGTTATTTTAGTGTTCCCTTTAATTTTTTGAGCAGGGTGTATATACATATATATATGTAATACCTTGCTAAAACCAAGTATAGAGTTTATTTGTTATAATTCATTGGTATTAGATTTAAAAGGTGATCGAATAGCTCCTGATTTGTAATGTCATTAATGCATTTCTTTGAAGCAATGTTTTTTAAAAAATGTACAAGTGAATAGGTTGGTTTACTTTTAAGTTTAAGTTTCCCACGAATCTCGTTAAAGTTTTGACCAATGAGGTAACTTGTTAAGTTGTGGCCAATGGGAGAGTGGACTGGTTGCTGGGAAAGGAAAGAGAGGGAAAGGTTGAAAGAAAGGAGAGGAGAGACGTTAGTGGGGTTGGTGAAGGAAAAAAGACCAAAGGAAACGATAAAGAGAGAACAAAACCATACCTATAGAGTTTTTTAAAGGGAAATCCTGATTTTATTTCTAAAAGAGAGTGTTTATTATTTCGTTAAGAAAGACCTAGTGGAGACTGGAGCTGCCGTCGCATTGTGGAGACATTCGACATCCTAGAGGTTAGCCTAGCATCGTGCAAGACTTGGAGAGAATTGCTTGTGACGATCCACGAGTTCGGGTTTCCAACGGATGTCTGTTGCTGCTACCGAGTACTGGCTGCATTGATAGCTGTGTTCGCTGTGGATCTTGTGAGGACACCTGCACGGAACTACTATATTTTGCTGAGGCATTATCTACAAGTAGTGAGTAACTACAAATGTGGGGTGGACTTCGGGACTTTATGTATGTCGTCATTTTTTTATGAGCTCCAACGCGCGCCCAGGGTTTAAGCAAGCTTGCAAATAATTTGGACATGGGTTGTGGAAAAATCATTGGGGTTTATTATTTTTATTTATTTTGATGTGATACATTGAAAGTGTGATTGATATAGATATTGAACCTTATGTCTGTTGTATTGGTGGAGTCATTTACTGTTTCAGTTTCATTTAATGCATGGGAAAGCATATCCTTATAATAATAACCAAGTCTATAATCATTCTATCTGAAGTTAATACCCTATTTGTCATTCACCCTAGCAAGTTTACAATAGGGATTCTTATTGGAGATGTCCTTCTCACCTAATATCCCATGCTGTTCAGATATTCTAAAAAAAGGTAATATTGTGAGAGTCAAATTCGAGCCTGGTGAGAGGGTTATATATATATATATATATATATACACATACACACACACACACACACATTTTTATATATATATATATATATATATATATATATATATACATACACACACACACCCTTACACATCACTATTATTAAAATACCAGTGCCAATAAAATAAAGGATAGTTGTAAACAAATTAATAAGAATGGCCCAAAAAATAAGTACAATGCAATCTGCAACCCTGTGCGTGTGCGTGTGAATGAAAGGGTCTGTCTATCCCAGTAGTATGCATATTAGATGCAGTAGTTGGGGCACCTCTCCAATCTCTGATAGTTCTAGGTGTCTTTTGCCAGAGGTTACCTCAGCATATGTAGGCTGATGATCTGAATGATACATGGTGTGGACTGCATCATGTGGTGTACTTCTCTGAAGGACAGTGTTCTGCCCGACCCTGGAGTAGTGGGCAATGCTGTGTTGTGATGGGCCGGGTCTAGTAGAGCTGTGTTGTGATGGGCCGGGTCTAGTAGAACTGTGTTGTGATGGGTCGGGTCTAGTAGAGCTGTGTTGTGATTGGCCGAGTCTAGTAGAGCTGTGTTGTGATTGGCCGAGTCTAGTAGAGCTGTGTTGTGATGGGCCGAGTCTAGTAGAGCTGTGTTGTGATGGGCCGGGTCTAGTAGAGCTGTGTTGTGATGGGCCGCGTCTAGTAGAGCTGTGTTGTGATGGGCCGCGTCTAGTAGAGCTGTGTTGTGATGGGCCGGGTCTAGTAGAGCTGTGTTGTGATGGGCCTGATCTGGTAGAGCTGTGTTGTGATGGGCCACGTCTAGTAGAGGTGTGTTGTGATGGGCCGGGGCTCTGTTGCTTAGGTGATGGGTGTGTGGGTCCCTGCCAAGTGTTGCATCCTTTAGGTCCTTGGTAAAGGTTCTGATACTGTCCTGATCAAGATGTACATTATCGTATAAATGTTCACATGTCAGAGTGGGGTGGTGAGCCGTTCTGACGTTGAGCAGTGAGGCACAGTCCACAGTGATCTGTTGATTTATTTTTTCGATCAACTTTCCTGGGAAGTGTGGATGATGATGTTGTCGGGGGTGTCAATCCTGGTCTGACTGAGTAGCTGCATTGCACTCTCAGTTGTAGAATTTATACACCTGGTGTCTAGGGAATAATCTTTCCTGGAATAAGAACTTCCCATTTGAATCAATAAGGATTGCAGTTGTGGGTGACTGTCTGGGTGGAGCAGACTGGGAGACTGGTATTCTGACCTGGGCTGGAGCAGACTGGGAGGCTGGTTGGCTGACCTGGGCTGGAGCAGACTGGGTGGCTGGTTGGCTGACCTGGGCTGGAGCAGACTGGGTGGCTGGTTGGCTGACCTGGGCTGGAGCAGACTGGGTGGCTGGTTGGCTGACCTGGGCTGGAGCAGACTGGGTGGCTGGTTGGCTGACCTGGGCTGGAGCAGACTGGGTGGCTGGTTAGCTGACCTGGGTTGGAGCAGACTGGGAGGCTGGTTGGCTGACCTGGGCTGGAGCAGACTGGGTGGCTGGTTGGCTGACCTGGGCTGGAGCAGACTGTGCTGGAGCAGACTGGTATGCGGGTGCAGGGTCATCAGGCTGTGTGGTGGAGGCCATGCTGGTCTCAGGTTCTGCCTGTGTTGTACCAGGCTGGTGGACATGTTCTCTAGATGCAGAGGACATATTGACTAGCTGCTGGTTGAGGGTGTCAATGTACCTCTCTCTTTGTTCTAGCTCCTTTCTTGTTGTGCTCAGATGGTCTCTGAGGTCATCATTTGTCTGACTGAACTGTTTCATCTCTTCTTTTAGTTTCTGGACAGTGTCCTCCTCCCTCTCTCTGAATTCTATGACCTCTGCTTCAATTAGAGAGAGGGTGTTGTGGAAAGTTGCATAGCAGGTGTTCTTGGTGTTGTAGGCATGTCCTTGGCTTTGTCTGCTGCAGGTGAGGTAGGTAGAGGGACACTGAGGGCTTCTTGCTGGGTCACAGAGACCGTTGGGGCCTGCTTTTCTCCATCTCCCTCCTTGACTTTTTCCTCAGTTTCTGAGATGAGTTCAGCTTCTGCTTTTAGGGTAGCAAACATATTCTCAAAATCCTGGAGGCTTGAATCATTGCCTTGTATCAAAACCGTTCCATTATTATATACGTTTAGTGTTTGATTCGTGTTGCTCTGGTCAGCTTCTTCAAAAATGCTGATCTGACATCCTTGGCTGATGCCTCTCTTTTTTGAGAAAGGGAAATTGTTGCAAATAACCCTTTTTCATATGTGCCCTTGTTTGGTATTAAATATTACATTTGCTCTTGTTTTGCAACTGGTAAGATCTGCAAACAGGCATTCATGGTTCTGTCCCATCATCAAACCTTTGAAACTTTTCTTAGCTTTCTCCGTCTGGATGTCTGGTGGGTAAACAATTTCACACAATGTTGCAATAGAAGCATTGTTTCTTGTATTATCCACTCTTGTGTCTTTTAGAGGACTGTTTTACTTTGATGTCCTTTGTCTTCTGTCCTTATTTTGTCTTATTTTGTCTGTCTTTTCTTCAGTTAACTAGATATTCTTTGTTAGCTAGCTTCTTCCAGGAGAGTCCCTAGCAACTGCTTAGCAACTGGTAAACAATTCAGCTAGCTAAGATAACTGTACAGTTTTATGAAAAATAGTTACTTTTTCAAAAGCCTTTCTTCTTTGTTTGTTGCTTGTTTTGTCTCTTATTCAGTTTTGCAGTTTTCTTTTGGTTTTTTTCCGATGTACTTCACTCTAAAAACTCATTTTTTCATCAGCTGCTGCTCTATTTGAAATTTTTGGAATAGTATCTCTCCACTCTCTCTCTCTCGCCATCTCTCTTTCTCTCTCTCTCTCAATCGCCATCTCTCTCTCTCTTTCTCTCTCTCTCTTTCCCTCTCTCTCTCTTTTTTTTTCTCTCTCTCTCTCCAGTCTCTCTCTCTCTCCAGTCTCTATCTCTCCAGTCTCTCTCTCTCTCTCTCTCTCTCTCTCTCTCTCTCTAGAGACTGGAGAGAGATGGACTGGAGAGAGATGGACTGGAGAGAGAGGGACTGGAGAGAGAGGGACTGGAGAGAGAGGGACTGGAGAGAGAGAGAGAGGGACTGGAGAGAGAGAGAGAGGGACTAGAGAGAGAGAGGGGGGGACTAGAGAGAGAGAGAGGGGGACTGGAGAGAGAGAGAGAGGGACTAGAGAGAGAGAGAGAGATACTATCTTACTCAAACTTGATCTTTATCCATAGATTACACATTGATTTTGGATTTTAGATTAATCCATAGATTAAAGTCCATACCAGACAATAGAATGGTTCAAGAGTGCGTCTGTTCATACCACTAAACTGTTTAATGAGCACTAGGTGGCAGTGTTTCATCGTGTTTGTTTGTAATATAGTGTGTGTTACAGTTTTTATTTTTTTATTTCACCTTTATTTCACCAGGTAAGCCAGTTGAGAACAAGTTCTTATTTACAACTGCGACCTGGCCAAGATAAAGCAAAGCAGTGCGATAAAAACGACAACAACACAGAGTTACATATGGGATAAACAAAATGTACAGTCAATAACACAATAGAAAATCTATATACAGTGTGTGCAAATGTAGTAAGTTATGGAGGTAAGGCAATAAATAGGCCATAGTGCAAAATAATTACAATTTAGTATTAACATTGGAGTGATAGATGTGCAGAAGATGATGTCAGTTACTTGTTACCTGTCCAAAATTGTAATCAGTAACGTAACTTTTGGATTACCCAAACTAATCTGATTACTTTCAGTTACATTTTGATTACTGTCCCCTTAAGAGGCATTAGAAGAAGACAAAAAGGATCCATCAAACGCATTTGGTGTGTCATCATAGTGGTCTCTGATTGGTGGTCATCATTTGGTGTGTCATCATAGTGGTCTCTGATTGGTGGTCATCATTTGGTGTGTCATCATAGTGGTCTCTGATTGGTGGTCATCATTTGGTGTGTCATCATAGTGGTCTCTGACTGGTGGTCATCATTTGGTGTGTCATCATAGTGGTCTCTGATTGGTGGTCATCATTTGGTGTGTCATCCTAGTGGTCTCTGATTGGTGGTCATCATTTGGTGTGTCATCATAGTGGTCTCTGATTGTTGGTCATCATTTGGTGGACCTCTATACCAGGCGGTGTCAGAGGAAGGCCCTCAATATTGTCAAAGACTCCAGCCACCCTAGTCATAGACTGTTCTCTCTGCTACCGCACGGCAAGTGGTACCGGAGAGCCAAGTCTAGGTCCAAAAGGCTTCTCAACAGCTTCTACCCCCAAGCCAAAAGACTCCTGAACAGCTAATCATGGCTACCCGGACTATTTGCACTGCCCCCCCACACCCACCCCATATTTTTACGCTGCGCTACTCTGTTAATTATTTATGAATAGTCACTTTAACATATTACCTCAACTACCTCAACTAACCAGTGCCCCCGCACATTGACTCTGCACCGGTACCCCCCCCCCCTGTATATAGCCTCCCTACTGTTATTTTATTTTACTTCTGCTCTTTTTTTCTCAACCATTTTTATTTGTTGTTGTTTTATTTTACTTTTTTAATAAATGCATTGTTTGTTAAGGGCTGTAAGTAAACATTTCACGGTAATGTCTACACCAGTTGTATTCGGCGCATGTGGCAAATAAAATGGCTTAAGGAAAACAAAGTCAAGGAAGTTAAAGCTTGGTCGCAAATTGTTCTTCCAAATGGACAATGACCCCAAGCATTCTTCCAAAGTTGTGCCAAAATGGCTTAAGGACAACAAAGTCAAGGTATTGGAGTGGCCATCACAAAGCCCTGACCTCAATCCTATAGAAAGTTTGTGGGAAGACCTGAAAAAGCGTGTGCGAGCAAGGAGGCCTACAAACCTGACTCAGTTACACCAGCTCTGTTAGGAGGAATGGGCCAAAATTCACCCAACTTATTGTGGGAAGCTTGTGGAAGGCTACGCGAAACGTTTGACCCAAGTTAAACAATTTAAAGGCAATGCTACCAATACTAATGGAGTGTAAGTAAACTTCTGACCCACTGGGAATGTGATGAAAGAAATACAAGCTGAAATAAATCATTCTCTCTACTATTATTCTGACATTTCACATTCTTAAAATAAAGTGGTGATCCTAACTGACCTGAGACAGGGAATTTATACTAGGATTAAATATCAGGAATTGTGGAAAAACTGAGTTTAAATATATTTGGCTAAGGTGTATGTAAACCTCCGACTTCAACTGTACATTTCATTTGAATATTTAAGATATTTTTTCATGATGGCAGTGTGCTTTTACCTTTGATTACCTGATTGTTTCATACAAATTGTGTTCTAACCATTTCATTGCGCTCTCTCTCTGTCTGTCTCTCTCTCTGTCTGTCTCTGTCTGTCTCTCTCTCTCTCTCTCTCTCTCTGTCTTTCTCTGTCTGTCTCTCTGTGTGTGTGTGTGTGTGTGTGTGTGTTCCAGGATGTTTGTAACCCAGGTGGTCCCTGACAGTAACCTGCTGATGTTGGTGATACAGGCAGACTGTGACTGTTCCCGTCAGTACCCTCCTATCACCATGGAACCCAAGGAAGTGAAATATATCCTTTAACTTACTGGTTCACTCTCACAAGCCCTCTTCCTGACACAGACAGTGATTGAAAGAGGTATAATGGTGTTGTGGAAGTGGGATTTGATATCTATGAATAAGCAGTTCCAGTCATATATCAGACAAATCACTTATCTTATTATGTTTTAAACCAGTTAGGAACTGGTTTAACAGTTCTTAAACTCTTCTCCTTGACACATTGAATCACATTAAATCCCACATCAATGTTCAATCAAATTTCAATCAATCAAATGTATTTATAAAGCCCTTTTGAGAGAGAGAGAGAGAGAGAGAGAGAGAGAGAGAGAGAGAGAGAGAGAGAGAGAGAGAAACGTAGTCTATTGCAGCATATATACTTGTTGTTCAGAGGGGTTGGGTTAAATGCGGAAGACACATTTCAGTTGAATGCATTCAGTTGTACAACTGACTAGATATCCCCCTTTCCCTTGTTAAGTGTGTTGGTATTGCAGCATAGATACTCGTTGTTGTTAAGTGTGTTGGTATTGCAGCATAGATACTTGTTGTTGTTAAGTGTGTTGGTATTGCAGCATAGATACTTGTTATTGTTGTTAAGTGTGTTGGTATTGCAGCATAGATACTTGTTGTTGTTGTTAAGTGTGTTGGTGTCCTTGACCTCTGTGTACATAACGCCTCAGTAAAGTGTGACAGGATGAAATCTCAGAAGGTCCGAAGGAGACCCGAGTCCTGCCACGCATACCACCCTCAGGTCAGCACCCCATATTGGTCCACTGCCTCCCCTTATTGGTCCAGTGACACCTCTCTGAACCAATCACTTCAAGTGGATGGATTGACATCAGAAGAGAACATCTGCTGTACTATTCACAAAGCTCCCTTAATATTTTGGGAAAAACAAAACATCAAACCGAGTATTTTCTATCCTAAAAATCAAAAATATGAACTTTCTAGCCTTATGCAGTGTGTTCATTATACCACAGGTTGTAACTGTATGTGTTGTTATTGATTGACTACAGGAAAACGCCAAGGAGTGTGGAGGTGCATCACAGATCTACCCGTCTGTCTCTCTCTTCCTCGCCTGTCTCTCTGCCTCCTTCGCCTGTCTCAAGGCCTCCACGCTGGTCTTCTGATAACAGACAGACAGCTACCTAGCCTAAACCCAGACCCCCTCTGAATCGGAATCTCCCTGGAGGATTCCAGAATGCCTGAACATAGCATGCCTGCTACTGCTTGCGTTATCTTTATCAATCAATATGACTATATGACTTAAGTTATGATATTGATCATTTGGGTTGTTGGACTGAAAGGAATATGGCAGCTGAACAGAGAGCTGTTGATTGACTCCATGCTTGATGACTTTACAATCACAGAGAGCTGATGACTTCAGATGCTTGATGACTTTCAGTCACAACCGCCAAAGTTGTGCTTATTTGGACAACAGTTCTAAAACCATGAAAGGGCTTTTAGATGTTTTATTCTTCTTCAGTGTCTTATAAGAGAACATTATAGTGTTTCTATGCAAAAGGAAACATGCTTTCTTTGACCGTGGAAAGATCCAGTATCTCCTATGCGTATTCCAAAGGACTTGACTTTGCAATAGGACCATGGAAGACTAGGTGAAACAGCCATTTTGTTTAGAAGGAGCAACATTACAATGTGTTGGACTACTAGGTGAAACAGCCATTTTGTTTATAAGGAGCAACATTACAATGGGTTGGACTGCTAGGTGAAACAGCCATTTTGTTTAGAAGGAACAACATTACAATGTGTTGGACTACTAGGTGAAACAGCCATTTTGTTTAGAAGGAGCAACATTACAATGTGTTGGACTACTAGGTGAAACAGCCATTTTGTTTAGAAGGAGCAACATTACAATGTGTTGGACTACTAGGTGAATCAGCCATTTTGTTTAGAAGGAGCAACATTACAATGTGTTGGACTACTAGGTGAAACAGCCATTTTGTTTAGAAGGAGCAACATTACAATGTGTTGGACTACTAGGTGAAACAGCCATTTTGTTTAGAAGGAGCAACATTACAATGTGTTGGACTACTAGGTGAAACAGCCATTTTGCTTAGAAGGAGCAACATTACAATGTGTTGGACTACTAGGTGAAACAGCCATTTTGTTTAGAAGGAACAACATTACAATTTGTTAGATATCAGGATCTCCAAGGTGTCTTTCATCTGAGCTTTACTGTATGACTCCAAAGGCTTTTATGATGGTTTATAGTTTTTAGCTAAATTCATGCATTCAATTATGTTTTTTTTCCCCCCTTCTGAAAGGAACGTTGTCCAGGGCCTCCACTGCCACCCTCTTGTTGCCCCTGCCGCTTCTCTCTTCCTGGTCGTACATGGGGCACATGTAGGCGGTGCGCCTCAGGGCGCAAATGTCAACCTCGTCCTCGTCAACCCACGGCTGGTAGGGCCGCTGGGAGGGAACGGCCGACTTGACCAGACAGGGCCTCATTATCGCCAGCTCTAGGTCACGGGGGATATGCCTCAGGCCAAGGCTTTTTTTTTCATGGCATAATCTCTTCTTTCTAATTCAAATGCCTTTAGTCATGAATTAAATGATTATTAATAATATAATAATATAATAATATAATAATATGCCATTTAGCAGACGCTTTTATCCAAAGCGACTTACAGTCATGCGTGCATACATTTTTGTGTATGGGTGGTCCCGGGGATCGAACCCACTACCCTGGCGTTACAAGCGCCGTGCTCTACCAGCTGAGCTACAGAGGACCACTGATTCGTGCAACACATCAAAACAGCCGTTCCAACCTCTCAAGTCAAGGACGTAGAGTGGCTGGTGTTAGCAAGACTAGAACTTCAATAGAATGCCCCTTAAAAAAAACACATTAGTTCACAAAGTGTTTGTGCCCCTGTTTTTAAGAAAATACTCACTAAATGCATAATTAAGAATAATAAGATGGAATACTGCTAAATTAGTATTGCTTGCTGGACATAAAAAAGTACTGTAAGATTTCAGTGTCTAGTGATATTAAGTAGCCTTTTTTTTAGCAGTCTGTCCCTTTAACTTTGACAGTAATGCTGTAATGATGTTACGTCATCATGTGGTAACTGTCCTCATGATACAGTATTGTTGAACAATATGCTGTTGCCTGTAATGTCATTGACATGTCCTGAGTCCTGTGTGTCTGGCTGCATGTGTCCCAAATGGCACCCTTTTCCCTATGTAGTGCACTACTTTTGACCAGGACCCATAGGGAATAGGGTGCCATTCGGAGTATAGCCTGAGAGTCTGGGAGGCAATATGATTCATACAGCACAGTTTGATTGACATTGTAGATTATCTGGAATGGATCAATAATAATGCAATAAATAAACATATTTTCTTTATTTAAAAGCTGTACTCCCTTTTGATGCTTGCATTTTAGCCATGTAATTTAGCCTGTCAGTTATGACATGTTTTTATCTTGTATCATCTTATAATTCATATATTCAGCAGTGTATGCACTCAAAACTCCAAAGATTGTATTTTCTTCAATGCTTTGTTTTTATTTATGTACTGCTTCAGGAAAATGTAAAGGCATGGTGTCCGACAGTGACAGGATTATTGTATTTTCTGTCTGAGGCACTGTCATTATACAATATTGACAATACATTCAATAGGAAAAATGTGTCATTGCACAAGAAGTGCTAACCTTTCTTGCCCTTCTTCTTGGTGCTCTCATCCCAGGTGTTGGCACTGACCAGGGACATGTTGCCCTGGCCCAGGGAGGGAAGCAGTTTGGGCCGGGGGGCAACCGGGGTTTGGGGACCATCTTTGGAGGAGGAGCATCCCTCTGGGCTCTCCTGGCCAGCAGGGGTCCTGTCCGGACGAAGGCCTCAGGCCTGGTGATGTCCCTGGGGGGGCTGGTTGTACTTCTGGCAGCCTCCTCTGGCTGGGCAGCCTCCGGCATGGAGAGAAAAAACACATTGAAAAATTACTGTGTTGTTCTTGGGTACTGACTCACAAAAGTAAGAATGAACAGATTGGAAATCATCATCAGTGGAGGAAAAATAAGAATGCCCCACATTGCCCTCCTCAGAATGGAGGCTTTCTAGTTTTCCTGAGACCTGCCAGTCTGTCCACATCCAGGGCTCTGTCGCTGCCCAGCCTCACTACAGTCAAAGCTCATGTGGCCCGGAGAAAAGCACTTGAAGCACAGCTGGTGCATCTGACAGTGAGCTTTGGTCCAGTGATTAGTGCTTCCACAGACAGCGCACTCACGCTGATGTTTGTGGAACTGTTTACGGGGCCCTCTGTTCACAGACTGAGTATTGCTGACCAGAGCATTCTCTAACAAAGTCAAAACTTTCATTAATGTCCCACCCTCAGATACAGATGGTGCCTGGTCTGGTTCACGGCCACATTGAGAAAAATATGAAACATTAGGTCTTTTCACAGGACCCACTCCCTCCTGAGGGCAGTCAAAAACGGCAGCCACCTGCTGTGAAAGTTGTTCTACATGCTTTACGTTCCCTTAACAGTTCATCCAACCGATCCTGTACCTCACTGGCTGTCCAGTCACGAATGGGTTTGCTCTTGAACACTTGGGCCAACTCTTTATCAGGACAGTTGGGTACAAACATGACTGCCAACTCTGAGCACTGATTGGGTAAGGTCCTGCCCTCACTCACAAGGTACTGTTCGGCTGCCTCTGCAGCTTTGTTAAGCCTAATCCAGAAATCTATTGGACACTCATTAGCATATGGTTTGATTGAATAGAAATCAGCTAATGGCATACCTGAGCAGACAGTATCCCCAAAGTGTTGCTTGAAAACACTGAACACCGCCTTAACATCTGTGACAACAAGGTTGTTACGCTTCCAGACTTTGGTCACATCCCGTGCCCACCCCATGAGCCTAGACATCACCTCCCCAACATTCCCAGACCCAGTGTAACCCCTCTTCTCTAGGTAGACTTCCATTAACTCCTCCCACTCCAGGACAGAGTACTTATCTGAGCCATCACCCCTAAAAAGAGGTGGAGCACTAACATCTGACTTCACAACCAGATTCAGCTTGGACGCATCAATAAAGGTTGACCCACACTGCTCAGGCAGGGGAAACTGCTGGGGTTGGTGAGGGGAACAGGCAGGAGAAAGACTTGAAACCCCAGGCTGCAGTAAACTCGCTCTGATAGATTCTCCTATCTCTGAACCAATCTGCTTAATAAGGTCACTAAGCTGACTCGGAGGCGTCCCATTATCACCGAGTACTGTGGATGATGGTACATCAAAAGACAGAGGTGGGATACCCTGGTCAGGTGGAACAAACAGCCTACCCCTCCCAGTGCTTGCAAACTCAGGACTAGCAAACGCTCTACTCCCAGGAGCTGACTGTACAATTGGTGTAAATGGAAGGACACCCCTCCCTCTACCCACACTAAAATCCCCAGCATAACACGGGTACATTTAGTGCATTCAAATACCCAAAAAAATTAATGCAATAAACAAATTCATCCAAAACATACAAATAAGCACGAATACCTGTATCTAATGAATATGCTACATTCACTTTCACTGTTTACAGTATATATTCACTTACAGTAAAAATCAACAAATTCCTGCACCTCATCCACATGCACAGCTCCGGCGGTCGGCTTGAGCTGACCAGTCGGCAGGTCACGTAATTAGGACACTGCCACAACTGGAATTCTGATGGTTGGATAATTTTTATTCGACCTGCACACGAAGAGACAACACACAATATGTTAGCTCTTGGTGCAGCCACAGCTCTCGGGCACCTTGCTAGTTGAAGGTCAGGCAAAAGAGAACAGGTGCTGCATGCACACATTCAGTGCCTAACAACACACTATACAATACAAGTAAAATGATATACAACATAATTCTGACAAAATAAAAGACATACCTGCACACCACGAGACAACACACAATAGGTTAGCCCTTGGTGCAGCCACAGCTCTCGGGCACCTGCGTGAGCACATAGAAACTCACTCAAACACTGCCCCAAATACTCCCGAGTTACAATAGGTACCCTAATTAGCGAGCTCGGTGAAAGTTGTTAACATAAATCTTTATATTGTCCACATTGTAACAAAACCTCTAGTTGCGTAACAGCACTTTGTGTAACTTTACCACAGTTTTATATTGACAAATTACGGCGCCAAGGACAACATACCTTGCTAGATGAAGGTCAGGCAAAAGAGAACAATAAGAGGGTACATAAATACAGATAACCCGCGATGGACCAAACCAAAATATACAACACTTTTACAATTAGGTGTATTTACAATATAGATACATAAAAATGTTTGTACACCAAAAAATAACATTAGCTATGGAGCTGTAATTAAATAAAGAAACCACATTGAAATATTATTATTATTAACTTATTAACATCCCCTCTTGACCTGGCCTACTTGAACTGTCCTTGTGTGCAATTTGGTGCATAATCTAGGGGAAACATCACACTACTACACATATAATTCAAGTCATACCTTTATTGTCATTCATGCTCTTATTTTTAACCGAGTAGTTTTGCAAAAGTGTAACCTGCGTCAATTCTAGGAAATATTGGAATAATGTGCTTAAGAGGACACCTGACACGCACAACAGGATAACACAACAACCACATGTTCAATTGACAATCATTGATTTAAATGGATGTGGTCAATAGATTTGTATAGGTATATATACTAATTTAATTTAACTTGTAAGGCAAGGTTGGGTTAGTAGGTCAATGCAACATGCACCTGGATAACCGCGTCATGAATCGGAACGGGCTCCAACGTCCTCATATACACATTATGACAAAATAAAGAGCTTAATCTTTCGCGAAATAAAGATATAGAAGAAAACAGGTTCTAGAAACTCAATTTCTCCATGGCAATAGAATGTAAACATGTATATTGCGCTAAACATAACCAAATATCGCCTACAACTCAATTCTCAGCGCAGCAAATTGGACGACTCCACAGGCATTGATCATTCGCGACTTTAAGTAATTCCTGTTATCTCTACAGCATCCCGTATATCTATAGCGCTGCATTTCGTCCCCCTCTGACCATGGATAGGGTTGGGAGCATTCCTGAGTTCACTTATGGTCCCACTAAGGTAATCTTAGGAGATATTCCTTTTGGCATACTGTAAATGCCTGTGCATAATGTACCTAATAAAGCATAATTATTTTAATTATCTTCAAAGGAATTCTGTAGAAGCAGCCTTTATTTTCAGACTCTGCAGGCCTGCTGGGAGGAAGCATATTACAATAAACAGGTAAGATTCATCCCACAAAAACAGTAACCACAGAAAAAAAGAGATAGATTTAATCCCAAAACAAGAGTTTTATTTCAAGACAGTTTAGAGAAGATGGTCATACGAGTTCTTAATATCACTTGCAAATTGTGAGACATGAGCAGTTGTGAAATGTTGCGAGAGGCCCTTCTGAAAGCACATTATATGGTCTTTAGTGGCACGGTCTCACACCTTACCTCATCTTGCAGAAGAAGCTCATGGTTCACTATCTGCTGCTCCAGAGTCGAGGCCAGGTCTCGCCCCATGTCACCATGGAGCACATGAGCGACTGGCTGGTGTCTCAGGGCAAAAAATCCCTTAGGGAGAGGTGAGTACCACGTCAGCTCTCACCTTCACTGCCATTCTCTGTCACCAGCAGCACTCCAGGAGGTGTGGGTAAAATAAACAACAGATAAATAGGAAGCCAGGAAAGTTGAAATGCTTTGTGTTTTATTTGAAGGGTGTGGAAGGAAACCCTGGAGGAAGGGAACGAACTCGCTCGGCTGGTAAGAGAATGAGAGTTAGAGACTTAGACTATCAGTCAGTGAGCTCTTTTCTAGCCTTTCAACAACTAGTTAGTACAGCAGAATATATCTGTTGTGAAATTACACTAATGGGACTTCCTGTTTCCTACGGCAGACCTGGGAAGTAAACACCTGCCTAAAAATGATTGACATGGAGCACAAGGCTGTCTGCAAGCTCCGCCGCTCTATGCACCCCACCTCTCCAGCTGGCGCTGACATGTGAGTTCCATGTACTGCCCCGCATACGGCTTGCTCCATTCATCTACACATCTGGAGCTTTGCAGAAAAAAACTAGGGCAGTGTTCTCTGTGTGAACATTGCACATAGTTTAGCTTTCTCTGCTGCTTTTTGTTGATTTCAGCGACCCCAAGGTCCACATCATCATGGAGAGAGCTGTGAGGAGCATTCAGGACAAGCTGTCCAATAAACCCTGTAGCAGCCTGCTCAGCCCATCCCAGGTGGTGGTGGAGCTGGTGCCCAGGATCCTCCTGGCCCTGTGGCTTCAGCCAGAGGAAGGCCATTCAGATCACCCCATCCTCCTAAGCGGGATGGCTGTGAGTATGGTGGTGGCCGTAGGGGAGAAGCTCTCCAGCATGTTGAAGGCCTCTTCTCCTCACACCCCTTTCTCCCGGGCTGCTGCTTTTGACTCTGTGAGGTCGATCCTCGGGAGAATCAGCCAGTCCTTCTCCCTGGATGACCTCACAACCCCTTTTTTTATGAGCTCTGTCTGTGCCTTTGTGGCGGACGAGGTGAAAAGCTACTTCCAGCCTACTGCAGACACCCTGCCAGTTCCCCCTGTCCTAGTGGTGGCCGTCTCTGCCAAACTACCAGCTGACATCCAAGCAGGTGAGTAGCACTCATAGAGAGCACTCTGACAGATGCCTTTTGTCATGACATCCTGGTGCCTTGTAGTAGTAAAGCCAATCAGGATTTTAATTATCACCCCAAACACAGATGCAGACCAGGCTTCTTCCCACCTGGAGGTTGTGGAAATCCCCCATAACACAGAGGCAGACCCAGCTTCTTCCCACCCATTGGTTGTGGACATCACCCCTAACACAGAGTCAGACCCTGCTTCTTCCAACCTGGAGGTTGTGGACATCACCCCTAACACAGAGGCAGACCCGGCCTCTTCTCAGCTGGAGGTTGTGGACATCACCCATAACACAGAGGCAGACCCGGCTTCTTCTCAGCTGGAGGTTGTGGACATCACCCCTAACAAAGAGGCACACCTGGCTTCTTCGCACCTGGAGGTTGTGGACATCACCCCTAACAAAGAGGCACACCTGGCTTCTTCCCACCTGGAGCTTGTGGACATCACCCCTAACACAGAGTTAGACCCGGCTTCTTCCTATCAGGAGGTTGTGGAAACCACCCCTAACACAGAGACAGACCCGGCATCTTCCAACCTGGAGCTTGTGGACATCACCCCAAACACAGAGGCAGACCCGGCTTCTTCCCACCGTATGGTTGTTGACATCACCCATAACTCAGAGGCAGACCCAGCATCTTCCCACCTGGAGGTTGTGGACATCACCCCTAACACAGAGGCAGACCCAGCTTCTTCCCACCTGGAGGTTGTGGACATCACTCCTAACAAAGAGGCACACCTGGCTTCTTCCCACCTGGAGCTTGTGGACATCACCCCAAACACAGAGGCAGATCCTGCTTCTTCCCACCTGGAGCTTGTGGACATCACCCCTAACACAGAGGCAGACCCGGCTTCTTTCCACCTAGTTGTTGTGGACATAACCTTTAACATAGAGGCAGACCCGGCTTATTCCCACCGTAAGGTTGTGGACATCACCCCTAATACAGAGGTAGACCCGGCTTCTTCTCACCTGGAGGTTGTGGAAATCACCCCTAACAAAGAGGCAGAACCCGTCTCTTCCCACTTGGAGATTGTGTTCGTCACACCTAACACAGAGGCAGAACCCGTCTCTTCCCACTTGGAAGTTGTGGACATCACCCCTTACACAGAGGCAGACCCGGCTTCTACCCACCTGAAGGTTGTGGACATCACCCCTAACACAGAGGCAGATCCGGCTTGTTCTCAGCTGGAGGTTTTGGACCTCACCCCTAACACAGATGCATACCCTGCTTCTTCACTCTTGGAGGTTGCGGACGTCACACCTGAAGAAAAGCCTCTCATGGTGGCCGTCTACGCCACTCTGCCATCTGACATCCAAGCAGGTGAGTAAGACTTATAGAAAGCACTCTGACAGGTGCCGTTCATCATGATAACATGTAAAGTGTTGATCCCATGTTTCATGAGCTGAAATAAAAGATCCAATTCAACTGGCCAGTGTTTAGAACCTACGGTTTGCATTTATTTACATTCTGTCCCGCTTTTGTCCCTTTCCAGAGGATGTTGCTGTGGTCACCCTGGACGTCACCCCACACGTCACCAAGGACGTGACCCTGGATGTTCCATGCAGGGCGAGGAAAGGGGCAGTCCGGCGTTTTTTTTGCAGGCTTTGGAGGGCAGTGTGCTGCTGCGCTTGCCACAAGGAAGAGGAGAAACAATATTAATTATTCATTAGACCAGAAACAGGATTGAACCATAGACCATTAAATTCTTTGCATTATAGTTGCCTTCAATTCTGATTTTCTTCTGTTTAATTCTTAATTAATTTCAGAACATTTCTCTAAACTTTGTGGAGTGATTGTATAAATAAGTGGGAAACATCCCAATCCCAATTGTAATGCTTTTAATAATTAACTTATTACATTTTTTTTAGATTTATTATTTGACAAAAAAGTGGAGGGCGCGACCAAAAAACTTTAATCATCATAGAAAACTCTTGCTCACTATTAAAAATGCATTGTTTTATTTAAGCAAGGTTAAAAGATTAACGTTTCGGCCTAGTCTATGACGATGTGCAAGTTGTGTTTGCTCAGTTAAAGGGGGACCCAGACTCACCCTGGTTCTTGAGGGTTGCAGACACTGAATAATTATCATTTGAAATAAATTGCACTTTTCAAGTCTTGACTAAAAATCTTTAATGAATATGAATTTAAATACAATTGACTTGAGGATCAGAGCAGGCAGGCTGACTGGCTTGCCCTGAAGGCCCTCTGCCTCTACCTCTGTGTGGTTAATCTCAGCCAAGAGGTTGTATGGGTTGTCTGTCTCTCTCTGGGTGTGAATCACTATCACTATGACCTCTCGCTCAGCCTGTCTGTTGGCCTGATCAGAAGGCTTCCCCTCTCATTCCTTGCTCACAGGAGCAGGGGTGATGGCATCCGGGGTGACCTCCTCCTCTCCTGTATCTAACCCATCTTTCTGGCTGTGAGTTCGACTGAGGTCACTCGTTCTCTCTCCCAGGGTGTTGGATAGTTTCTCCTCCTCTGTGTCTTGTGTATTTTCTACATTGTAGAATAATAGTGAAGACATCAAAACTATTAAATAACACATATGGCATCATGTAGTAACCAAAAACATGTAACACATATCAAAATATATTTCAGATTTGAGATTCTTCAAATTAGCCACCCTTTGTCTTGATCACAGTTTTGTACATACAGAATAATACGAAATGTTCTGAGACCAGGTTGCGCTTTCACCTCCCCCGGTAAGAATGGAATAAGGCAACCTCAGAGTTACATTCAAGGATACTTTATTGACACACACGGATGAAATGGACATGGAAAGGTAGTGGAATGATAGTGGTCCTGTAATGGACAGATAACAGGGGTAATGAATATGCACAATAACTGATAGCACAAGTAGAGCAACAACGCTATTAACAAAGGAAGGGCTGTATTAATGGCATAATGCTACCTGCGGAGTATTACACAACACAGTAAAAACAGAGAGGCAACTTACAATAGGCAATGGTAGTAACTATAAAGAACAACAAGCAAGAATGATATACATGTTACAAACTCACTTTGTGCACGTACACTATCCCACGGTATCTCTGTGCATTCAAATTGTCATCGATATAATGCAATTGTGTTCATTGTCCGTAGCTTATGCCTGCCCATACAATAACCCCACTGCCACCATGGAGCATTCACAACATTGACATCAGCCAACAGCTCGCCCATACGCTGCTTTACAAGTGGTCTGAAGTCGTGAGGCCAGTTAGAAGTACTGCCAAATTCTCTAAAGCCGCCTTGGCTTATGGTTGAGAAATTAACATAAACGTATCTGGCAACAGCTCTGGTGGACATTCCTGCAGTCCGTAAGCCAATTGCACGCTGCCTCAAAACTTGAAACATCTGTGCATTGTGTTGTGTGACAAAACTGCACATTTTAGAGTGGCATTTTATTGTCCTCAGCACAAGGTGCACCTGTGTAATTATCATGCTGTTTAATCAGCTTCTTGATATGCCATAGTTGTGAGGTGGATGGATTATCTTGGCAAAGGAGAAATGCTCGCTTACAGGGATGTAAACAAATTTGTGTACACAATTTGAGAGAAATAAGCTTTTTGTGCGAATGGAACGTTTCTGGGATTTTTATTTCAGCTCATGAAACATGGGACCAACACTTTACATGTTGCGTTTATATTTTTGTTCAGTGTAGTTATTAGGTTGGGAGATTGGGATCCTATCTGGGCTAGCTAAAGCCAACTTCATGGTTAGTAGTATGACAGAGAAAATATAACAAGACAAATTTAAACATCACAAATCTGAGGGGGCAAGTGACCCTGTGCCCCCTTTGGGCGTGACGTCTCTGCTATCAACCACATCATTCTGTCTCCGTGAATATTCAAAACAGACATATTCATTCAGGTCTGGTACTGGTCCTACCATATAGATCAGGGATGGACAATTCCAGTCCTTGGGGGTCGGAGGGGTGTCACACTTTTTCCCCATCCCTAGCAAACACAGATGATTAAACTTATTGCATTCTAAACTGAAACCCATGAGTACTTGATTATTAGAGTCAAACGTGTTAGCTGGGACTGGGGAAAAAGTGTAACACCAATCAGGTCCCGAGGACTGGAGTTGCCCATCCCTGATATAGATGCTCTGTTTGCACGCATCGAGGGATGTGGTGACAGTGGAGGCAAGGGAGCACACAGAAACAGCTTTGTCCTTTTAGAAAGTCGTCATAATAAATATGATATGTATGCAAGAAATGCAAGAAATGCAGAGCCACTTCCAAAAACATATTGACAGAGTCTAGTATCTAGTAATCTAATCAATTCGTTTTCAACCCCTTTGTTATGGCAAGCCTAAATAAGCTCAGGAGTAAAAATGTGCTTAACAAGTCACATAATCAGTTAGATGGACTCACTATGTGTGCAATAATAGTGATTTTTGAACGACTACATAATCTCTGTACCCCACACATGCAATTATCTATTAGGTCCCTCAGTCGAGCAGTGAATTTCAAACATAGATTCAACCATGAAGACCAGGGAGGTTTTCCAATGCCTCGCAAAGAAGGGCACCTTTTGGTAGATGGGTACAAATAAAGCAGACATTGAATATTCCTTTGAGCATGGTGAAGGTATTAATTACGCTTTGGATGGTGTATCAATACACCCAGTCACCACAAAAATACAGGCGTCCTTCCTAACTCAGCTGCCGGAGAGGAAGGAAAACGCTCAGGGATGTCACCATGAGGCCAATGGTGACTTTAAAACAGTTAGAAAGTTTAATGCTTTGATAGGAGAAAACAGAGGATGAATCATCAACATTGTAGTTACTCCACAATACTAACCTAATTGACAGAGTATGCACTCACTAACTGTAAGTCGCTCTGGATAAGAGCGTCTGCTAAATGACTAAAATGTAAATGTAAAAGAAGGAAACCTGTACATGCATTGTGTTTGCAATAAGGCACTAAAATAAAACTGCAAATAATGTGGCAAAGAAATGAACTTTATGCCCTGAATACAAATCGTAATGTTTGGGGCAAATCCAACACAACACATCACTGAGTACCACTCTTCATATTTCCAAGCATCGTGGTGGCTGCATCATGTTATGGGTATGCATGTCATTGGCAAGGACTAGATACTTTTTTAGGATAAAAATAAACGGCATAGAGCTAAGTACAGGCAGATTCCTAGAGGAAAACCTGGTTCAGTCTGCTTTCCAACAGACACTGGGAGACAAATTCCCTCTTCAGCAGGACAATAACCTAAAACACAAGGCCAAATATTCACTGGAGTTGCTTACCAAGACGACATTGAATGTTTCTGAGTGGCTTAGTTACAGTTTTGACTTAATTCGGCTTGAAAACCTATGGCAAAAAAAAAATGGCTGTCTATATAATGTATAATGCATATATTTTACAATCCAGTTGTGCAAAGCTCTTGGAGATTTATCAAGTAAGACACAGCTTTAATCGACTCAGGGGTGGGAATACTTATGTAAATGAGATATTTCTGTATGTAATTTCCAATACATTTGCAAAAATTTCTAAAGCGTGTTTTCAATTTGTCATTATGGGGTATTGTGTGTAGCTGCGTGAGAGAAAATATTATAATTGAATCCATTTTGAATTCAGGCTGTAATAAAACAACATGTGGAATAAGTTAAGGGGTATGAATACTTTCTGAATGCACTGTATATCTGCAAGAAAGTGATAAATAAGTGACTGTTTGAAATGGGGTCATATAAACATTGCCTTATTTATATTTTTACATATAACATAAAGTTAATTCTGTCTGAAATAGTCATGCTATAATGGGCGTCGTTTCTCAGACCACATTTCCATTCTGGCTCAAACAAAGCAATCTGATCATGCTCCAGTCAAAAACAGCTATAGGGAATGCCTATACATTGTCCAATCTCCTTCCACACATTGATTTCATCTTATTCAGAAAAAAACAAAACTTGAAATTAAGTGTTGTTTCAGTGTCTTGTTGCAGGTTGTGCAATGTTCAAAAGTGTGTGAGAGAAAAAGCATTAACTTGTGTGTGTGGTGTCAAGTGTGGATGGTCCTATGTATGCAAATAGCCGAGATTGGATATTTCAGCACCATGGACAGCAGCGACATTGGGATAGCGAGATCTGTAATTCAGCAACACATGACACTGGATAGTGGCTGTCTCAGGTGAAGTTGGCATTGGGAAAATCCCATCTAATGGGAAACGAGGCACAGGAGTCAAAAAGACTGAAGGAGAAGACTCCCACAGGAACTCTTGGCTTAACTGTTCTGCCACATTCATTTCAAATGTTACATTTTTCGATTTGTAAATAAAAGGGAACACATCTGCAAATAATGTAAACTGACTTTTCTAACTACACTGTACAGCTTTAGTGTGTCTGTGCGTCATTGGTACAACTGCAAGCAATTCGCTTCTCAAATCCTTCTCAAATGTCTGTTTAATGTGAGAAATATAATGAAAAACAACTGTTAGACTAATACAATGCGTACTGTCATGAATTATTACTATTCCCAACAAGACAACGAAGTGATGGTCTTTACCCGCCATGGAGACTTATAAAGGCTACTTCCCCCCCACCAAAAGTTCCCACGCTGAGCGATATTGTTTACTACATCATTATGCATATAATTCAAGTCATACCTTTATTGTCATTCATGCTCTTATTTTTAACCGAGTAGCTTTGCAAAAGTGTAACCTGCGTCAATTCAGAGCTATGACCCACTTGAGGCACAGATCTCTTAAAAAGTGAGGTGGAACTTTCTGAGGTGGAAGTTGGGAGAGTTATATTTCAGTGAAACGTAAGTGAAGGAGGCCCCGCTCTCTCGCTTTCCCAGATGTTTAGTTCATTTCATTCCGATCTCCTTTGCATTATTGTAGCCATTTTCTGTAGCCTGTCAACTATGCTTCTGTCTATCCCTGTTCTCTCCTCTCTGCACAGGCTATACAAACGCCTCACACCGCGTGGCTGCTGCCACTCTAACCTGGTGGTCCCTGCGCGCACGACCCACGTGGAGTTCCAGGTCTCCGGCAGCATCTGGAACTGCCGTTCTGCGGCCAACAAGGCAGAGTTAATCTCAGCCTATGCTACCCTCCAGTCCCTCGACTTCTTGGCGCTGACGGAAACATGGATTACCACTGAAAACACTGCTACTCCTACTGCTCTCTCCTCGTCTGACCATGTGTTCTTGCATACCCCGAGAGCATCTGGTCAGCAGGGTGGTGGCACAGGAATCCTCATCTCTCCCAAGTGGACATTCTCTCTTTTTCCCCTGACCCATCTGTCTATCTCCTCATTTGAATTCCATGCTGTCACAGTCACTAGCCCATTCAAGCTTAACATCCTTATCATTTATCGCCCTCCAGGTTCCCTTGGAGAGTTCATCAATGAGCTTGACGCCTTGATAAGTTCCTTTCCTGAGGATGGCTCACCCCTCACAGTTCTGGGTGACTTTAACCTCCCTACGTCAACCTTTGACGCATTTCTCTCTGCCTCCTTCTTTCTGTGTCACGGAGGCTCTCCGCACTGCCAAAGCTAACTCTCTCTCCTCTGCTCTTGTCCTTCTAGACCTGTCTGCTGCCTTTGATACTGTGAACCATCAGATCCTCCTCTCCACCCTCTCCGAGTTGGACATCTCCGGCGCGGCTCACTCTTGGATTGCGTCCTACCTGACAGGTCGCTCCTACCAAGTGGCGTGGCGGGAATCTGTCTCCGCACCACGTGCTCTCACCACTGGTGTCCCCCAGGGCTCAGTTCTAGGCCCTCCTCTATTCTCGCTATACACCAAGTCACTTGACTACCTCTAGCGAGCACACGGAGGGCTGTGCGGCCCCCCAAAGACATGCCACCCCACACCATGACTGACCCACCGCCAAACCGGTCATGCTGGAGGATGTTGCAGGCAGCAGAACGTTCTCCACGGCGTCTCCAGACTCTGTCACGTCTGTCACGTGCTCAGTGTGAACCTGCTTTCATCTGTGAAGAGCACAGGACACCAGTGGCGAATTTGCCAATCTTGGTGTTCTCTGGCAAATACCAAATGTCCTGCACGGTGTTGGGCTGTAAGCCCAACCCCCACC
Source organism: Coregonus lavaretus (assembly GCF_964263955.1). Taxonomy (NCBI): domain Eukaryota; kingdom Metazoa; phylum Chordata; class Actinopteri; order Salmoniformes; family Salmonidae; genus Coregonus; species Coregonus lavaretus. The sequence goes on along the minus strand of NW_028166453.1, from coordinate 144,029 downwards.
TGTGGACGTCGGGCCCTCATACCACCCTCATGGAGTCTGTTTCTGACCGTTTGAGCAGACACATGTACATTTGTGGCCTGCTGGAGGTCATTTTGCAGGGCTCTGGCAGTGCTCCTCCTGCTCCTCCTTGCACAAAGGCAGAGGTAGCAGTCCTGCTGCTGGGTTGTTGCCCTCCTACGGCCTCCTCCACATCTCCTGATGTACTGGCTTGTCTCCTGGTAGCGCCTCCATGCTCTGGACACTACGCTGACAGACACAGCAAACCTTCTTGCCACAGCTCGCATTGATGTGCCATCCTGGATGTGCTGCACTACCTGAGCCACTTGTGTGGGTTGTAGACTCCGTCTCATGCTACCACTAGAGTGAAAGCACCACCAGCATTCAAAAGTGACCAAAACATCAGCCAGGAAGCATAGGAACTGAGAAGTGGTCTGTGGTCACCAGCTGCAAAACCAGTCCTTTATTGGGGGTGTCTTGCTAATTGCCTATAATTTCCACCTGTTGTCTATTCCATTTGCACAACAGCATGTGAAATGTATTGTCAATCAGTGTTGCTTCCTAAGTGGACAGTTTGATTTCACAGAAGTGTGATTGACTTGGAGTTACATTGTGTTGTTTAAGTGTTCCCTTTATTTTTTTGAGCAGTGTATATATACAGTGGGGAAAAAAGTATTTAGTCAGCCACCAATTGTGCAAGTTCTCCCACTTAAAAAGATGAGAGAGGCCTGTAATTTTCATCATAGGTACACGTCAACTATGACAGACAAAATGAGAAAAAAAATTCCAGAAAATCACATTGTAGGATTTTTAATGAATTTATTTGCAAATTATGGTGGAAAATAAGTATTTGGTCAATAACAAAAGTTTCTCAATACTTTGTTATATACCCTTTGTTGGCAATGACACAGGTCAAACGTTTTCTGTAAGTCTTCACAAGGTTTTCACACACTGTTGCTGGTATTTTGGCCCATTCCTCCATGCAGATCTCCTCTAGAGCAGTGTTGTTTTGGGGCTGTCGCTGGGCAACACGGACTTTCAACTCCCTCCAAAGATTTTCTATGGGGTTGAGATCTGGAGACTGGCTAGGCCACTCCAGGACCTTGAAATGCTTCTTACGAAGCCACTCCTTCGTTGCCCGGGCGGTGTGTTTGGGATCATTGTCATGCTGAAAGACCCAGCCACGTTTAATCTTCAATGCCCTTGCTGATGGAAGGAGGTTTTCACTCAAAATCTCACGATACATGGCCCCATTCATTCTTTCCTTTACACGTATCAGTCGTCCTGGTCCCTTTGCAGAAAAACAGCCCCAAAGCATGATGTTTCCACCGCCATGCTTCACAGTAGGTATGGTGTTCTTTGGATGCAACTCAGCATTCTTTGTCCTCCAAACACGACGAGTTGAGTTTTTACCAAAAAGTTATATTTTGGTTTCATCTGACCATATGACATTCTCCCAATCCTCTTCTGGATCATCCAAATGCACTCTAGCAAACTTCAGACGGGCCTGGACATGTACTGGCTTAAGCAGGGGGACACGTCTGGCACAGCAGGATTTGAGTCCCTGGCGGCGTAGTGTGTTACTGATGGTAGGCTTTGTTACTTTGGTCCCAGCTCTCTGCAGGTCATTCACTAGGTCCCCCCGTGTGGTTCTGGGATTTTTGCTCACCGTTCTTGTGATCATTTTGACCCAACGGGGTGAGATCTTGCGTGGAGCCCCAGATCGAGGGAGATTATCAGTGGTCTTGTATGTCTTCCATTTCCTGATAATTGCTCCCACAGTTGATTTCTTCAAACCAAGCTGCTTACCTATTGCAGATTCAGTCCTCCCAGCTTGGTGCAGGTCTACAATTTTGTTTCTGGTGTCCTTTGACAGCTCTTTGGTCTTGGCCATAGTGGAGTTTGGAGTGTGACTGTTTGAGGTTGTGAACAGGTGTCTTTTATACTGATAACAAGTTCAAACAGGTGCCATTAATACAGGTAACGAGTGGAGGACAGAGGAGCCTCTTAAAGAAGAAGTTACAGGTCTGTGAGAGCCAGAAATCTTGCTTGTTTGTAGGTGACCAAATACTTATTTTCCACCATAATTTGCAAATAAATTCATAAATGTGATTTTCTGGATTATTTTTTCTCAATTTGTCTGTCATAGTTGACGTGTACCTATGATGAAAATTACAGGCCTCTCTCATCTTTTTAAGTGGGAGAACTTGCACAATTGGTGGCTGACTAAATACTTTTTTCCCCCACTGTATATATATACATACATACATACATATACACATACACACAAACACACATATATATACATACATATATACACATACACATATATACATATATATATATATACACACACACACACCATTACACATCACTATTATTAAAATACCAGTGGCATTAAAATAAAGGATAGTTGTAAACAAATTTATAAGAATGGCCCAAAAAATAAGTACAATGCAATCTGCAACCCTGTGTTTGTGTGTGTGTGTGTGAATGAAAGGGTCTGTCTATCCCAGTAGTATGCATATTAGATGCAGTAGTTGGGGCACCTCTCCAATCTCTGATAGTTCTAGGTGTCTTTTGCCAGAGGTTACCTCAGCATATGTAGGCTGATGATCTGAATGATACATGGTGTGGACTGCATCATGTGGTGTACTTCTCTGAAGGACAGTGTTTTGCCCGACCCTGGAGTAGTGGGCAGTGCTGTGTTGTGATGGGCCAGGTCTAGTAGAGCTGTGTCGTGATGGGACGGGTCTGGTCGTGCTGTCCTGAGGCGGGTCTGGTCTGGTAAATCTGTGCTGTGTTGGGCCTGGTCTTGTAGAGCTGTGTTGTGATGGGACGGGTCTGGTCGTGCTGTCCTGAGGCGGGTCTGGTCTGGTAAATCTGTGCTGTGGTGGGCCTGGTCTTGTAGAGCTGTGCTGTAATAAGCCGTGTCTGGCTATTCTCTCTTGGGGATGGTGGGGGTACTGTTGTTTCAGAAAGTGGGGCGGGGGGAGGGGGGGGCTCTGTTGCTGAGTTGATGGGTGTGTGGGTCCCTGCCAAGTGTTGCATCCTTTAGGTCCTTGGCAAAGGTTCTGATACTGTCCTGATCAAAAAAAGATGTACATTATTGTATAAATGTTCACATGTCAGAGTGGGGTGGTGAGCCGTTCTGACGTTGAGCAGTGAGGCACAGTCCACAGTGATCTGTTTATTTATTTTTTCGATCAACTTTCCTGGGAAGTCTATTCTTGGTAGGAGGGTGGACACAACTATATTGGTTGTTGGGAACATAGCCTGTGCCCGTTCTGCCACTCTTCTCACTGCCCCAGATACATTTTCACCTTTGGCATGAAGGTCGTTTGTGCCAGTGTGGATGATGATGTTGTCGGGGGTGTCAATCCTGGTCTGACTGAGTAGCTGCATTGCACTCTCAGTTGTAGGACACCAGAACTTATACACCTGGTGTCTAGGGAATAATCTTTCCTGGACTAAGAACTTCCCATTTGAATCAATAAGGATTGCAGTTGTGGGTGACTGTCTGGGTGGAGCAGACTGGGAGACTGGTATTCTGACCTGGGCTGGAGCAGACTGGGTGGCTGGTTGGCTGACCTGGGCTGGAGCACACTGGGTGGCTGGTTGGCTGACCTGGGTTGGAGCAGACTGGGTGGCTGGTTGGCTGACCTGGGCTGGAGCAGACTGGTAGGTGGGTGCAGTGTCATCAGGCTGTGTGGTGGAGGCCATGCTGGTCTCAGGTTCTGCTTGTGTTGTACCAGGCTGGTGGACATGTTCTCTAGATGCAGAGGACATATTGACTAGCTGCTGGTTGAGGGTCTCAATGTACCTCTCTCTTTGTTTTAGCTCCTTTCTTGTTGTGCTCAGATGGTCTCTGAGGTCATCATTTGTCTGACTCAGTTTGTCCATTCTGCTTACTAATTTAGCAATAGATGCTCTACTCTCCTCCCTGAACTGTTTCATCTCTTCTTTTAGTTTCTGGACAGTGTCCTCCTCCCTCTCTCTGAATTCTATGACCTCTGCTTCAATTAGAGAGAGGGTGTTGTGGAAACGTTGCATAGCAGGTGTTCTTGGTGTTGTAGGCATGTCCTTGGCTTTGTCTGCTGCAGTTGAGGTAGGTAGAGGGACACTGAGGGCTTCTTGCTGGGTCACAGAGACCGTTGGGGCCTGCTTTTCTCCATCTCCCTCCTTGACTTTTTCCTCAGTTTCTGAGATGAGTTTAGCTTCTGCTTTTAGGGTAGCAAACATATTCTCAAAATCCTGGAGGCTTGAATCATTGCCTTGTATCAATACAGTTCCATTATTATATAAGTTTACTGTTTGATACGTGTTGCTCTGGTCAGCGTCTTAAAAAATGCTAATCTGACATCCTTGGCTGATGCCTCTCTTTTTTGAGAAAGGGAAATTGTTGCAAATAACCCGTTTTCATATGTGCCCTTGTTTGGTATGAAATATTACATTTGCTCTTGTTTTGCAACTGGTAAGATCTGCAAACAGGCATTCATGGTTCTGTCCCATCATCAAACCTTTGAAACTTTTCTTAGCTTTCTCCGTCTGGATGTCTGGTGGGTAAACAATTTCACACAATGTTGCAATAGAAGCGTTGTTTCTTGTATTATTCTCTCTTGTGTCTTTTAGAGGACTGTTTTACTTTGATGTCATTTGTCTTCTGTCCTTATTTTGTCTTATTTTGTCTTTCTTTTCTTCAGTTAACTAGATATTCTTTGTTAGCTAGCTAGCTTCTTCCAGGAGAGTCCCTAGCAACTGCTTAGCAACTGGTAAACAATTCAGCTAGCTAAGATAACTGTAAAGTTTTATGAAAAATAGTTACTTTTTCAAAAGCCTTTCTTCTTTGTTTGTTGCTTGTTTTGTCTCTTATTCAGTTTTGCAGTTTTCTTTTGGTTTTTTTCCGATGTACTTCACTCTAAAAACCATGTACATTTCAATTTTTGTAGGAGCTCATTTTTTCATCAGCTGCTGCTCTATTTGGACTTTTTGGAATAGTATCTCTCTCTCACTCGCCCTCTCTCTCTCTCTCTCTCTCACTCGCCATCTCTCTCACTCTCTCTCTCTCTCTCTCTCTCTCTCTCATTCGCCATCTCTCTCTCTCTCTCTCTCTCTCTCTCTCCAGTCTCTCTCTCTCTCTTTCTCTCTCTCTCTCTCTCTCTAGAGACTGGAGAGAGAGAGATAGACTGGAGAGAGAGGGACTGGAGAGAGAGAGAGAGAGAGAGAGAGAGAGAGAGAGATAAACTATCTTACTCAAACTTGATCTTTATCCATAGATTACACATTCATTTTGGATTTTAGATTAATCCATAGATTAAAGTCCATACCAGACAATAGAATGGTTCAAGAGTGCATCTGTTCATACCGCTAAACGGTTTAATGAGCACTAGGTGGCAGTGTTTCATCGTGTTTGTTTGTAATATAGTGTGTGTTACAGTTCTTCATTTTTTTATTTCACCTTTATTTAACCAGGTAAGCCAGTTGAGAACAAGTTCTCATTTACAACTGCCACCTGGCCAAGATAAAGCAAAGCAGTGCGATAAAAACAACAACAACACAGAGTTACACATGGGATAAACAAAATATACAGTCAATAACACAATAGAAAATCTATATACAGTGTGTGCAAATGTAGTAAGTTATGGAGGTAAGGCAATAAATAGGCCATAGTGCAAAATAATTACAATTTAGTATTAACACTGGAGTGATAGATGTGCAGAAGATGATGTCAGTTACTAGTTGCCTGTCCAAAATTGTAATCAGTAACGTAACTTTTGGATTACCCAAACTCAGTAATGTAATCTGATTACTTTTAGTTACGTTTTGATTACTGTCCCTTTAAGAGGCATTAGAAGAAGACAAAAAGGATCCATCAAACGCATTTGGTGTGTCATCATAGTGGTCTCTGATTGGTGGTCATCATTTGGTGTGTCATCATAGTGGTCTGTGATTGGTGGTCATCATTTGGTGTGTCATCATAGTGGTCTCTGATTGGTGGTCATCATTTGTTGTCTCATCATAGTGGTCTCTGATTGGTGGTCATCATTTGGTGTGTCATCATAATGGTCTCTGATTGGTGGTCATCATTTGGTGTGTCATCATAGTGGTCTCTGACTGGTGGTCATCATTTGGTGTGTCATCATAGTCGTTTCTGATTGGTGGTCAGACTCTCTCAGGTGGAACAAACTAAAACTTGTTTCAATGCTGAATTGAAAGTCATTGAGTGAAGAGAAAAGTGTCAATATTTTTTTCGCAAACTTCCTTTCTGAATTTAAAGGTAATCCAAGAAGTAATCATCTAGTTTTTCAAAAGTATCTGTAATCTGATTACAATATTTTTGCTGGTAACATAACTGATTACAAGTACAATTTTCTTGTGTGTGTCTGTCTGTGTCTGTCTGTCTGTCTGTCTGTGTGTGTGTGTGTGTGTGTGTGTGTGTGTTTTACACTCTGCACCCTCAGCAGTAAAGTGAAATATTATGACTCCAGTTCTGAGAAGATGAGACTTTGTATTCCAGAGCTGATGTCTTTACAATATCCCTCCTGTCATCTGTCTGACATCACTTTCAATTTCCTTTTCAGTCTTTTTGTACTGTAGTCCTATTCTATTACCCCAGTGATATCTGAGACGTGCTGAGAGCTAGTCACATAGTAAAGGAGACATACAGTTGAAGTCGGAAGTTTACATACACTTAGGTTGGAGTCATTAAAACTCGTTTTTCAACCACTCCACACATTTCATGTTAACAAACTATAGTTTTGGCAAGTTGGTTAGGACATCTAATTTGTGCATGACACAAGTAATTTTTCCAACAATTGTTTACAGACTGATTATTTCACTTATAATTCACTGTATCACAATTCCTAAGTTGACTGTGCCTTTAAATACACTAAGTTGACTGTGCCTTTAAACAGCTTGGAAAATTCCAGAAAATGGCTTTAGAAGCTTCTGATAGGCTAATTGGCATTGTTTGAGTCAATTGGAGGTGTACCTGTGGATGTATTTCCAGGCCTACCTTCAAACTCAGTGCCACTTTGCTTGACATCGTGGGAAAATCAAAAGAAATCAGCCAAGACCTCAAAAAAAAAATGACCATCGTTCTGTTAGGAGGAAAAAGGGGGTTGCTTGCAAGTCGAAGAACACCCTCCCAACCGTAAAGCACGGGGGTGGCAGCATCATGCTCTGGGGGTGATTTTCCAAGCTGTTTAAAGGCATCTGCGGAGATGGTGCCGGAGAAGATGGCTGTCGTTTTACAGCCCTCTAACCAATTGTACTATTATGTGTGTTTTTTTGCGTAATTTGTAATTTATTCTGTACATAATGTTTCTGCCATCGTCTCTTATAACCAAAAAGAGCTTCTGGATATCAGGATAGCGATTACTCACCTCATATTGGACGAAGATTTTTTCTTCAACGAGTCGGATGCGAAGGATATCCTACAGACACCCGACAAGGCCCACATCCCCGTCATTCGCAGGAGAAAGAGACGGAGATATCATGGACGTAGGTCGGGATGCCTTGTAAGGATCCGACGGCGAGCGTTCAATCATTTGAAAATAAATTAGATTACCTACAATTACGGTTATCCTACCAACGGGACATTAAAAACGGTAATATCTTATGTTAACCAAGTCGTGGCTGAACGATGACATGGACAACACAACATACAGCTGACGGGATTTACGCTACATCGATGGATAGAACGGCTGACTCCGGTAAGACAAGGGGTGGCGGTCTGTGTATATTTGTAAACAACAGCTGGTGCACAAAATCAAATACTAAGGAAGTCTTGAGGTTTTGCTCGCCTGAGGTAGAGTTTCTTATGATAAGCTGTAGACCACACTATTTACCAAGAGAGTTTTCATCTCTATTTTTCATAGCTGTCTATTTACCACCACAAACCAATGCTGGCATTAAGATTGCACTCAACGAGCTGTATATGGCCATAAGTAAACAGGAAAATGCTCATCCAGAGGCAGCGCTCCTAGTGGCCGTTGACTTTAATGCAGGGAAATTTTAATCCGTTCTACCTAATTTCTACCAGCATGTTAAATGTGCAACCAGAGGAAAGAAACTCTAGACCACCTTTACTCCACACACAGAGACGCATACAAAGCTCTCCCTCGCCCTCCATTTGGCAAATCTGACCATAACTCTATCCTCCTGATTCCTGCTTATAAGCTAAAACTAAAGCAGGAAGCACCAGTGACTCGGTTAATAAAAAAGTGGTCAGATGACGCAGATGCTAAGCTACAGGACTGTTTTGCTAGCACAGACTGGAACATGTTCCGGGATTCTTCAGATAGCATTGAGGAGTACACCACATCAGTCACTTGCTACATCAATAAGTGCATTGATGACGTCGTCCCCACAGTGACTGTACGTACATACCCCAACCAGAAGCCATGGATTACAGGCAGCATCCGCACTGAGCTAAAGGGTAGAGCTGCCGCTTTCAAGGAGCGGGACTCTAACCTGGACGCTTATAAGAAATCCCGCAATGCCCTCCGACGAACCATCAAATAGGCAAAGAGTCAATACAGGACTAAGATTGAATCGTACTACACCGGCTCTGACGCTTGTCGGATGTGTCAGGGCTTGAAAACTATTACAGACTACAAAGGGAAGCACAGCCGCGAGCTGCCCAGTGACACAAGCCGACCAGACGAGCTAAACCTCTATGCTCGCGTCGAGGCAAGCAACACTGAAGCATGCATGAGAGCACCAGCTGTTCCGGATGACTATGTGATCACGCTCTCCGTAGCCGATGTGAGTAAGACTTTTAAGCAGTTTAACATTCACAAGGTCGCAGGGTCAGACGGATTACAAGGACGTGTACTCCGAGCAAGTGTCGACCAACTGGCAAGTGTCTTCACTGACATTTTCAACATGTCCCTGACTGAGTCTGTAATACCAACATGTTTCAAGCAGACCACCATAGTCCCCGTGCCCAAGGACACTAAGATAACCTGCCTAAATGACTACCGACCCGTAGCACTCAAGTCTGTAGCCATGAAGTGCTTTGAAAGGCTGGTCATGGCTCACATTATCCCAGAAACCCTAGACCCACTCTAATTTGCATACCGCCTCAACAGATCCACAGATGATGCAATCTCTATTGCACTCCACACTGCCTTTTCCCACCTGGACAAGAGGAACACTTACATGAGAATGCTGTTCATTGACTACAGCTCAGCGTTCAACACCACAGTGCCCTCAAAGCTCATCACTAAGCTAAGGATCCTGGGACTAAACACCTCCCTCTGCAACTGGATCCTGGACTTCCTGACGGGCCGCCCCCAGGTGGTAAGGGTAGGTAACAACACATCTGCCACGCTGATCCTCAACACGGGGGCCCCTCAGGGTTGCGTGCTCAGTTCCCTCCTGTACTCCCTGTTCACCCATGACTGCATGGCCAGGCACGACTCCAACACCATCATTAAGTTTGCAGACGACACAACAATGGTAGGCCTGATCACCGACAACGATGAAACAGCCTATAGGGAGGAGGTCAGAGACCTGGCTGTGTGGTGCCAGGATAACAACCTCTTCCTCAACGTGACCAAGACAAAGGAGATGATTGTGAACTACAGGAAAAAAAAGAGGACTGAGCACGCCCCCATTCTCATCGACTGGGCTGTAGTGGAACAGGTTGAGAGCTTCAAGTTCCTTGGTGTCCACATCACCAACGAACAATCATGTCCAAACACACCAAGACAGTCGTGAAGAGGGCACGACAAAGCCTATTCCCCCTCAGGAGACTGAAAAGATTTGGCATGGGTCCTCAGATCCTCAAAAAGTTCTACAGCTGCACCATCCTGACTGGTTGCATCACCGCCTGGTATGGCAACTGCTCGGCCTCCGACCGCAAGGCACTACAGAGGGTAGTGCGTACGGCCCAGTACATCACTGGGGCCAAGCTTCCTGCCATCCAGGACCTCTATACCAGGCGGTGTCAGAGGAAGGCCCTCAAAATTGTCAAAGACTCCAGCCACCCTAGTCATAGACTGCTCTCTCTGCTACCGCACGGCAAGCGGTACCAGAGCGCCAAGTCTAGGTCCAAAAGGCTTCTCAACAGCTTCTACCCCCAAGCCATAAGACTCCTGAACAGCTAATCATGGCTACCCGGATTATTTGCACTGCCCCCCCCCACCACCACCCCATCTTTTTACGCTGCTGCTACTCTGTTAATTATTTATGCATAGTCACTTTAACACTACCCACATGTACATATTACCTAAACTACCTCAACTACCTCAACTAGCCGGTGCCCCCGCACATTGACTCTGCACTGGTACCCCCCTACTGTTATTTTATTTTACTTCTGCTCTTTTTTTATCAACAATTTTTTGTTGTTGTTGTTTTATTTTACTTTTTTATTAAAAGATAAATGCATTGTTGGTTAAGGGCTGTAAGTAAGCATTTCACGGTAATGTCTACACCTGTTGTATTTGGCGCATGTGGCAAATAAAATGGCTTAAGGACAACAAAGTCAAGGTATTGGAGTGGCCATCACAAAGCCCTGACCTCAATCTTAAAGAAAATGTGTGGGCAGAACTGAAAAAGTGTGTGCGAGCAAGGAGTCCTACAAACCCGACTCAGTTACACCAGCTCTGTCAGGAGGAATGGGCCAAAATTCACCCAACTTATTGTGGGAAGCTTGTGGAAGGCTACCCGAAACGTTTGACCCAAGTTAAACAATTTTTAAAGGCAATGTTACCAAGTACTAATTTAGTGTATGTCAACTTCTGACCCACTGGGAATGTGATGAAAGAAATAAAAGCTGAAATAAATCATTCTCTCTACTATTATTCTGACATTTCACATTCTTAAAATAAAGTGGTGATCCTAACTGACCTAAAACAGGGAATTTATACTAGGATTAAACGTCAGGAATTGTGAAAAACTGAGTTTAAATATATTTGGCTAAGGTGTATGTAAACTTCCGACTTCAACTGTACATTTCATTTTAATATTTAAGATCTTTTTTCATGATGGCAGTGTGCTTTTACCTTTGATTACCTGATTGTTTCGTACAAGTTGTGTTCTAACCATTTAATTGCGCTCTCTCTCTCTCTCTCTCTCTGTGTTTGTGTGCTCTCACTGTTGTTGTGTGTGTGTTCCAGGATGTTTGTAACCCAGGTGGTCCCTGACAGTAACCTGCTGATGTTGGTGATACAGGCAGACTGTGACTGTTCCCGTCAGTACCCTCCTATCACCATGGAACCCAAGGAAGTGAAATATATCCTTTAACTTACTGGTTCACTACCACAAGCCCTCTCCCTGACACAGACAGTGATTGAAAGAGGTATAATGGTGTTGTGGGATTTGATATCTATGAATAAGCAGTTCCAGTCATGTATCAGACAAATAACTTATCTTATTATGTTCTCTTTCATTTAAACCAGTTAGGAATTGCTGTTTTACACTGTGGGGAGCAGTCTCTTCTCAACCTCTTCTCCTTGACACATTGAATCACATTAAATCTCTCATAAATCAAATTGATATCCCACATCAATGTTCAATCAAATGTATTTATAAAGCCCTTTTTACATCAGCAGATGTCACAAAGTGCTTATACAGAAACCCAGAGAGAGAGAGAGAATACACCAGATATGACAGACTGACCCTACACGTAGACTATTGCAGCATATATACTTGTTGTTCAGAGGGGTTGGGTTAAATGCGGAAGACATATTTCAGTTGAATGCATTCAGTTGTACAACTGACTAGATATCCCCCTTTACCTTGTTAAGTGTGTTGGTATTGCAGCATAGATACTTGTTATTGTTGTTAAGTGTGTTGGTATTGCAGCATAGATACTTGTTATTGTTGTTAAGTGTGTTGGTATTGCAGCATAGATACTTGTTGTTACATTTTACATTTACATTTACATTTAAGTGTGTTGGTATTGCAGCATAGATACTTGTTGTTGTTGTTAAGTGTGTTGGTGTCCTTGACCTCTGTGTACATAACGCCTCAGTAAAGTGTGACAGGATGAAATCTCAGAAGGTCCGTAGGAGACCCGAGTCCTGCCACGCATACCATCCTCAGGTCAGCACCCCATATTGGTCCACTGCCTCCCCTTATTGGTCCAGTGACACCTCTCTGAACCAATCACTTCAAGTGGATGGATTGACATCAGAAGAGAACATCTGCTGTACTATTCACAAAGCTCCCTTAATATTTTGGGAAAAACAAAACATCAAACTGAGTATTTTCTATCCTAAAGATCAAAAATATGAACTTTCTAGCCTTATGCAGTGTGTTCATTATACCACAGGTTGTAACTGTATGTGTTGTTATTGATTGATTACAGGAAAACGCCAAGGAGTGTGGAGGTGCATCACAGATCTACCCGTCTGTCTCTCTCTTCATCACCTGTCTCACTGCCTCCTTCGCCTGTCTCAAGGCCTCCACGCTGGTCTTCCGATGACAGACAGACAGCTACCTAGCCTAAACCCAGACCCCCTCTGAATCGGAATCTCCCTGGAGGATTCCAGAATGCCTGAACATAGCATGCCTGCTACTGCTTGCGTTATCTTTATCAATCAATATGACTATATGACTTAAGTTATGATATTGATCATTTGGGTTATGAATCATCTTCCTGGTTGTATATCAGCTAAAAACATACATTATACAATATTGACAATACATTCAATAGGAAAAATGTGTCATTGCACAAGGAGAAGTGCTAACCTTTCTTGCCCTTCTTCTTGGTGCTCTCATCCCAGGTGTTGGCACTGACCAGGGACATGTTGCCCTGGCCCAGGGAGGGAAGCAGTTTGGGCCGGGGGGCAACCGGGGGTTTGGGGACCATCTTTGGAGGAGGAGCATCCCTCTGGGCTCTCCTGGCCAGCAGGGGTCCTGTCCGGACAAAGGCCTCAGGCCTGGTGATGTCCCTGGGGGGGCTGGTTGTACTTCTGGCAGCCTCCTCTGGCTGGGCAGCCTCCGGCATGGAGAGAAAAAACACATTGTTGCTGAAGCTGCATGGCTCTGGCAGGGCCAGCTCTTTCAAAGTCAGAGGGCAGGTAGGACAAGACTCAGGCTGGACCAGACTAACTGCAGGGCAGGTAGGATGAGACTCAGGCTGGACCAGACTAACTGCAGGGCAGGTAGGATGAGACTCAGGCTGGACCAGACTAACTGTAGCAGGGCAGGTAGGATGAGACTCAGGCATAATGGGACACACAGAATTACTGGGCCTCACTTTTCTCCTAGTGGTGCGCTGAGGGTTGCTAGGTATCCCCTCAGGTCTGGAAGGCTGCACATCAGACTGAACCAGGCCAACAGGGCTAACAGGCCGTCTAGTGGTGCGCCGAGGGTTGCTAGGCATCCCCTCAGGTCTGGAAGGCTGCACATCAGACTGAACCAGGCCAACAGGCCATCTAGTGGTGCACCAAGGGTTGCTAGGCTTCCTCTCAGGTCCGGAAGGCTGTACATCGGACTGGACCAGGCCAACAGGGCTAACAGGCCGTCTAGTGGTGCGCCGAGGGTTGCTAGGCATCCCCTCAGGTCTGGAAGGCTGTACATAGGACTGGACCAGGCCAACAGGGCTAACAGGCCGTCTAGTGGTGCGCCGAGGGCTCTCCAGCAGCACTCGGTTAGAAGGATGGAGCAGCGGAACACCGGTGGACCTCGGTCCTACAGATCCATTCAGGTTGGCCCTCCTATTCATCATTCACAACTTCAATGTCTGCAGCATTGAAGTTCCCCAAGAACACAGTGGCCTCCATTCTTAAATGGAAGAAGCTTGTAACCACCAAGATGCTTCCTAGAGCTGGCCGCCCGGCCAAACTGAGCAATCGGGAGAGAAGGGCCTTGGTCAGGGAGGTGACAAAGAACCCGATGGTCTCTCTGACAGAGCTCCAGAGTTCCTCTGCGGAGATGGGAGAACCCTCTCTGCAGCACTCCACCAATCAGGCTTTTATGATAGTGGCCAGACGGAAGCCACTCCTCAGTAAAAGGCACATGACAGCCTGCTTGGAGTTTGCCAAAAGGCACCTACCAATTGTCTCTGATGACAGTATTTCAGACATGAGAGACAGTATATTGATAGATCTCTGATGACAGTATTTCAGACATGAGACAGTATATTGACAGATCTCGATGATGACAGTGCCAAAGATATACAGTACACTGAGTGTACAAAACATTAAGGACACCTTCTAAATATTTAGTTGCACCCCTCCCCCCTTTGCCCTCAACAGCCTCAATTCGTCGGGGCATGGAGTCTACAAGGTGTCGAAAGCGTTCCACAGGGATGCTGGCCCATGGTGACCCCATTGCTTCCCACAGTTGTGTCAAGTTGTCTGGATGTCCTTTGGGTGGTGGACCATTCTCGACATTGTGAAAATAATTATGTTCTTTGGTTTTTGATTTTTATTGCACACTTGTTTTCTGTGTACATACAGTGGGGAAAAAAAGTATTTAGTCAGCCACCAATTGTGCAAGTTCTCCCACTTAAAAAGATGAGAGAGGCCTGTAATTTTCATCATAGGTACACGTCAACTATGACAGACAAATTGAGAAAAGAAAATCCAGAAAATCACATTGTAGGATTTTTTATGAATTTATTTGCAAATTATGGTGGAAAATAAGTATTTGGTCACCTACAAACAAGCAAGATTTCTGGCTCTCACAGACCTGTAACTTCTTCTTTAAGAGGCTCCTCTGTCCTCCACTCGTTACCTGTATTAATGGCACCTGTTTGAACTTGTTATCAGTATAAAAGACACCTGTCCACAACCTCAAACAGTCACACTCCAAACTCCACTATGGCCAAGACCAAAGAGCTGTCAAAGGACACCAGAAACACAATTGTAGACCTGCACCAGGCTGGGAAGACTGAATCTGCAATAGGTAAGCAGCTTGGTTTGAAGAAATCAACTGTGGGAGCAATTATTAGGAAATGGAAGACATACAAGACCACTGATAATCTCCCTCGATCTGGGGCTCCACGCAAGATCTCACCCCGTGGGGTCAAAATGATCACAAGAACGGTGAGCAAAAATCCCAGAACCACACGGGGGGACCTAGTGAATGACCTGCAGAGAGCTGGGACCAAAGTAACAAAGCCTACCATCAGTAACACACTACGCAGCCAGGGACTCAAATCCTGCAGTGCTAGACGTGTCCCCCTGCTTAAGCCAGTACATGTCCAGGCCCGTCTGAAGTTTGCTAGAGTGCATCCAGAAGAGGATTGGGAGAATGTCATATGGTCAGATGAAACCAAAATATAACTTTTTGGTAAAAACTCAACTCGTCGTGTTTGGAGGACAAAGAATGCTGAGTTGCATCCAAAGAACACCATACCTACTGTGAAGCATGGGAGTGAAAACATCATACTTTGGGGCTGTTTTTCTGCAAAGGGACCAGGACGACTGATCCGTGTAAAGGAAAGTATGAATGGGGCCATGTATCGTGAGATTTTGAGTGAAAACCTCCTTCCATCAGCAAGGGCATTGAAGATGAAACACGGCTGGGTCTTTCAGCATGACAATGATCCCAAACACACCGCCCGGGCAACGAATGAGTGGCTTCGTAAGAAGCATTTCAAGGTCCTGGAGTGGCCTAGCCAGTCTCCAGATCTCAACCCCATAGAAAATCTTTGGAGGGAGTTGAAAGTCCGTGTTGCCCAGCGACAGCCCCAAAACATTTACTGCTCTAGAGGAGATCTGCATGGAGGAATGGGCCGAAATACCAGCAACAGTGTATGAAAACCTTGTGAAGACATACAGAAAACATTTGACCTGTGTCATTGCCAACAAAGGGTATATAACAAAGTATTGAGAAACTTTTGTTATTGACCAAATACTTATTTTCCACCATAATTTGCAAATAAATTCATAAAAAATCCTACAATGTGATTTTCTGGATTTTTTTTTCTCATTTTGTCTGTCATAGTTGACGTGTACTTATGATGAAATTTACAGGCCTCTCTCATCTTTTTAAGTGGGAGAACTTGCACAATTGGTGGCTGACTAAATACTTTTTTTCCCCACTGTACATTTGATTAAATCATACGCCTTACCACCAAGCCCACTTTGGAGAATTTTGTAGAATAGCCCTTCGTGCCAAATAGAATCAAATGCTTTTTTAAAGTCAATAAAGCAAGCAAAGATTTTGCCCTCTTTTTTTTGGTGGACATGTTTATTAATTAGTGTGTGTAAGGTGTATATATGGTCAGTAGTGCGATGGTTAGGGAGAAAGCCAATTTGACATTTACTTATAAAAAAAAAATATTGAAGAAAGGTTTGAATTCTTGAATTCAAAATGCTACAGAAAACCTTTCCAAAGTACGCAAATTCCCCTGTAATTATTGGGGTCTGATTTGTCTCCACTTTTATGGATAGGGGAGATGAGCCCCTGGTTCCAGACATCAGGGAAGCAGCCAGAAGTTAAAACTATGTTGAACAATTAAAGCACAGCATTTTGCAACTCAGGTGTGCTGTTTTCCTTCATCTTGTATGGCTAATTCTTGTGGCTTTGTTGTGCTTAAATTGTTCCACATGTCCCAGAACTGATTTTGGTAAATTGCACTTTCAATTTCACCAAGTGTCTTGTTGGTATAATTCAATTTCTTGCGTTTCAGTGTATGTTTACACTGTTTCAGAGTTTCAAAGTATTCAGCGCAGATCTGGGTTGTTTTGCTGCTTATGTTTTTCATTTGACACTTGTCTTAAGTGTTTTCTAATTGTTTTACATTCGTTATCAAACCATTTTTCAGAAACATTTTGTTTTTTGTTTCTGATGTTGCATTTCTTTGGTTTTCTCAAATGTGTTTTCTATGCTGCTTTTTGGAAAATGCAATTGATGTTTTCAGTAGCCGAATTGACACCTTCTTTATTGTTTTGGTATTGTGAGTTATTGAAAAACTGTATAGAGTTCATCATTTTATTTCATTTGAGTTCAATATTTCAACGAATCTCTCTGCACTGTTTTGAGCCCATCTGTACGATTGGTTCATGTTGTAGAGTTTATTGGGCTGTTTTTTTGAATGAATATTGCCGGTTAATTTCTTCAGAAACACGTTGATCTGACTGTGATCTGACAATGGTGTCTGTGGTCTGACAGTGAATGCACTAATGGAGGAGGGGTCAATGTCAGTGATGGCATAATCGACTACACTTGTCCCAAGAGCTGAGCAGTAAGTAAACTGACCTAAAGTGTCCCCTCTGATTCTACCATTAAGCATGTATAGGCCTAAGGCTCGACAGGGATGCACTAACTCCTTCCCATTTTTGTTCAGTATTTGGTCAGGACTATTTCTATTATTTATAATTGGGCTACTGTACAAGGAGGGGTGTCCAAATATGTGGTGGTTACCTCCCCAAATCTCCACAAAGAAGCACTTTATCCTCTGCCTGAAATTGAAAGATTTCTGTATGGAGATTGTCAAAAAACGGATCATCATAATATGATGAATCTGAAGGAGGAGCATTAGCTGCACATATGTCTACATCATTGTCACAATAGATTGTACCTTTGTTAAGTTTTAACCAAATGTGATTAGTACCTTTTTTCATTTCATTCAGTGCTAAGTCCTGCTTATGCCAAATGATGATTCCTCCTGAGTCTCGGCCCCATTTAAAAATGTTATGTTTGATTGATGGTAGTAAACGTTCTCTATAGCCTGAGGGACACTGAGTACCTATGTCTCCACGACACCATGTTTCCAGTAGGATTATGATGTCCTGTCCCTTGATGTTTTTAATAAATTCTGGAGTTGTTGTTTTATAACCAAAATGTGAAGAGTACAGGCCCTGGATATTCCAAGAGCTGATAGTTAATGATCTCATTTATAATAAGTGATATTCACTGGTTTGAGTAAAGTACATTGGAATAAAATATATAAATAATAATAATAATAATCATATACACTGCTCAAAAAAATAAAGGGAACACTTAAACAACACATTGTATCTCCAAGTCAATCACACTTCTGTGAAATCAAACTGTCCACTTAGGAAGCAACACTGATTGACAATAAATTTCACATGCTGTTGTGCAAATGGAATAGACAACAGGTGGAAATTATAGGCAATTAGCAAGACACCCCCAATAAAGGACTGGTTTTGCAGGTGGTGACCACAGACCGCTTCTCAGTTCCTATGCTTCCTGGCTGATGTTTTGGTCACGTTTGAATGCTGGCAGTGCTTTCACTCTAGTGGTGGCATGAGACGGAGTTTACAACCCACAAAAGTGGCTCAGGTAGTGCAGCTCATCCAGGATGGTACATCAATGCGAGCTGTGGCAAGAAGGTTTGCTGTGTCTGTCAGCGTAGTGTCAAGAGCATGGAGGCGCTACCAGGAGACAGGCCAGTACATTAGGAGACGTGGAGGAGGCCGTAGGAGGGCAACAAACCAGCAGCAGGACTGCTACCTCCGCCTTTGTGCAAGGAGGAGCAGGAAGAGCACTGCCAGAGCCCTGCAAAATGACCTCCAGCAGGCCACAAATGTGCATGTGTCTGCTCAAACGGTCAGAAACAGACTCCATGAGGGTGGTATGAGGGCCCGACGTCCCTGTGTCCCTGTGCTCTTCACAGATGAAAGCAGGTTCACACTGAGCACATGTGACAGACGTGACAGAGTCTGGAGACGCCGTGGAGAACGTTCTGCTGCCTGCAACATCCTCCAGCATGACCGGTTTGGCGGTGGGTCGTCATGGTGCGGGGTGGCATTTCTTTGGGGGGCCGCACAGCCCTCCATGTGCTCGCCAGAGGTAGCCTGACTGCCATTAGGTACCGAGATGAGATCCTCAGACCCCTTGTGAGACCATATGCTGGTGCGGTTGGCCCTGGGTTCCTCCTAATGCAAGAGAATGCTAGACCTCATGTGGCTGGAGTATGTCAGCAGTTCCTGCAAGAGGAAGGCATTGATGCTATGGACTGGCCCGCCCGTTCCTCAGACCTGAATCCAATTGAGCACATCTGGGACATCATGTCTCGCTCCATCCACCAACGCCACGTTGCACCACAGACTGTCCAGGAGTTGGCGGATGCTTTAGTCCAGGTCTGGGAGGAGATCCCTCAGGAGACCATCCGACACCTCATCAGGAGCATGCCCAGGCGTTGTAGGGAGGTCATACAGGCACATGGAGGCCACACACACTACTGAGCCTCTTTTTGACTTGTTTTGAGGACATTACATCAAAGTTGGATCAGCCTGTAGTGTGGTTTTCCACTTTAATTTTGAGAGTGACTCCAAATTAAATAATTTTTGTGTGACTTTGTTGTCAGCACATTCAACTATGTAAAGAAAAAGGTATTTAATAAGATTATTTCATTCATTCAGATCTAGGATGTGTTATTTTAGTGTTCCCTTTAATTTTTTGAGCAGTGTGTACATACATATATATATGTAATACCTTGCTAAAACCAAGTATAGAGTTTATTTGTTATAATTCATTGGTATTAGATTTAAAAGGTGATCGAATAGCTCCTGATTTGTAATGTCATTAATGCATTTCTTTTGAAGCAATGTTTTTTAAAAAATGTACAAGTGAATAGGTTGGTTTACTTTTAAGTTTAAGTTTCCCACGTATCTCGTTAAAGTTTTGACCAATGAGGTAACTTGTTAAGTTGTGGCCAATGGGAGAGTGGACTGGTTGCTGGGAAAGGAAAGAGAGGGAAAGGTTGAAAGAAGGGAGAGGAGAGACGTTAGTGGCGTTGGTGAAGGAAAAAAGACCAAAGGAAACGATAAAGAGAGAACAAAACCATACCTACAGAGTTTTTTAAAGGGAAATCCTGATTTTATTTCTAAAAGAGAGTGTTTATTATTTCGTTAAGAAAGACCTAGTGGAGACTGAAGCTGCCGTCGCATTGTGGAGACATTCGACATCCTAGAGGTTAGCCTAGCATCGTGCAAGACTTGGAGAGAATTGCTTGTGACGATCCACGAGTTCGGGTTTCCAACGGATGTCTGTTGCTGCTACCGAGTACTGGCTGCATTGATAGCTATGTCCGCTGTGGATCTTGTGAGGACACCTGCACGGAACTACTATATTTTGCTGAGGCATTATCTACAAGTAGTGAGTAACTACAAATGTGGGGTGGACTTCGGGACTTTATGTATGTCGTCATTTTTTTATGAGCTCCAACGCGCGCCCAGGGTTTAAGCAAGCTTGCAAATAATTTGGACATGGGTTGTGGAAAAATCATTGGGGTTTATTATTTTTATTTATTTTGATGTGATACATTGAAAGTGTGATTGATATAGATATTGAACCTTATGTCTGTTGTATTGGTGGAGTCATTTACTGTTTCAGTTTCATTTAATGCATGGGAAAGCATATCCTTATAATAATAACCAAGTCTATAATCATTCTATCTGAAGTTAATACCCTATTTGTCATTCACCCTAGCAAGTTTACAATAGGGATTCTTATTGGAGATGTCCTTCTCACCTAATATCCCATGCTGTTCAGATATTCTAAAAAAAGGTAATATTGTGAGTCAAATTCGAGCCTGGTGAGAGGGTTATATATATATATATATACACATACACACACACACACACACACACATTTATATATATATATATATACACACACACACCCTTACACATCACTATTATTAAAATACCAGTGCCAATAAAATAAAGGATAGTTGTAAACAAATTAATAAGAATGGCCCAAAAAATAAGTACAATGCAATCTGCAACCCTGTGCGTGTGCGTGTGAATGAAAGGGTCTGTCTATCCCAGTAGTCTGCATATTAGATGCAGTAGTTGGGGCACCTCTCCAATCTCTGATAGTTCTAGGTGTCTTTTGCCAGAGGTTACCTCAGCATATGTAGGCTGATGATCTGAATGATACATGGTGTGGACTGCATCATGTGGTGTACTTCTCTGAAGGACAGTGTTCTGCCCGACCCTGGAGTAGTGGGCAATGCTGTGTTGTGATGGGCCGGGTCTAGTAGAGCTGTGTTGTGATGGGCCGGGTCTAGTAGAACTGTGTTGTGATGGGTCGGGTCTAGTAGAGCTGTGTTGTGATTGGCCGAGTCTAGTAGAGCTGTGTTGTGATTGGCCGAGTCTAGTAGAGCTGTGTTGTGATGGGCCGAGTCTAGTAGAGCTGTGTTGTGATGGGCCGGGTCTAGTAGAGCTGTGTTGTGATGGGCCGCGTCTAGTAGAGCTGTGTTGTGATGGGCCGCGTCTAGTAGAGCTGTGTTGTGATGGGCCGGGTCTAGTAGAGCTGTGTTGTGATGGGCCTGATCTGGTAGAGCTGTGTTGTGATGGGCCACGTCTAGTAGAGGTGTGTTGTGATGGGCCGGGGCTCTGTTGCTTAGGTGATGGGTGTGTGGGTCCCTGCCAAGTGTTGCATCCTTTAGGTCCTTGGTAAAGGTTCTGATACTGTCCTGATCAAGATGTACATTATCGTATAAATGTTCACATGTCAGAGTGGGGTGGTGAGCCGTTCTGACGTTGAGCAGTGAGGCACAGTCCACAGTGATCTGTTGATTTATTTTTTCGATCAACTTTCCTGGGAAGTGTGGATGATGATGTTGTCGGGGGTGTCAATCCTGGTCTGACTGAGTAGCTGCATTGCACTCTCAGTTGTAGAATTTATACACCTGGTGTCTAGGGAATAATCTTTCCTGGAATAAGAACTTCCCATTTGAATCAATAAGGATTGCAGTTGTGGGTGACTGTCTGGGTGGAGCAGACTGGGAGACTGGTATTCTGACCTGGGCTGGAGCAGACTGGGAGGCTGGTTGGCTGACCTGGGCTGGAGCAGACTGGGTGGCTGGTTGGCTGACCTGGGCTGGAGCAGACTGGGTGGCTGGTTGGCTGACCTGGGCTGGAGCAGACTGGGTGGCTGGTTGGCTGACCTGGGCTGGAGCAGACTGGGTGGCTGGTTGGCTGACCTGGGCTGGAGCAGACTGGGTGGCTGGTTAGCTGACCTGGGTTGGAGCAGACTGGGAGGCTGGTTGGCTGACCTGGGCTGGAGCAGACTGGGTGGCTGGTTGGCTGACCTGGGCTGGAGCAGACTGTGCTGGAGCAGACTGGTATGCGGGTGCAGGGTCATCAGGCTGTGTGGTGGAGGCCATGCTGGTCTCAGGTTCTGCCTGTGTTGTACCAGGCTGGTGGACATGTTCTCTAGATGCAGAGGACATATTGACTAGCTGCTGGTTGAGGGTGTCAATGTACCTCTCTCTTTGTTCTAGCTCCTTTCTTGTTGTGCTCAGATGGTCTCTGAGGTCATCATTTGTCTGACTGAACTGTTTCATCTCTTCTTTTAGTTTCTGGACAGTGTCCTCCTCCCTCTCTCTGAATTCTATGACCTCTGCTTCAATTAGAGAGAGGGTGTTGTGGAAAGTTGCATAGCAGGTGTTCTTGGTGTTGTAGGCATGTCCTTGGCTTTGTCTGCTGCAGGTGAGGTAGGTAGAGGGACACTGAGGGCTTCTTGCTGGGTCACAGAGACCGTTGGGGCCTGCTTTTCTCCATCTCCCTCCTTGACTTTTTCCTCAGTTTCTGAGATGAGTTCAGCTTCTGCTTTTAGGGTAGCAAACATATTCTCAAAATCCTGGAGGCTTGAATCATTGCCTTGTATCAAAACCGTTCCATTATTATATACGTTTACTGTTTGATTCGTGTTGCTCTGGTCAGCTTCTTCAAAAATGCTGATGCCTCTCTTTTTTGAGAAAGGGAAATTGTTGCAAATAACCCTTTTTCATATGTGCCCTTGTTTGGTATTAAATATTACATTTGCTCTTGTTTTGCAACTGGTAAGATCTGCAAACAGGCATTCATGGTTCTGTCCCATCATCAAACCTTTGAAACTTTTCTTAGCTTTCTCCGTCTGGATGTCTGGTGGGTAAACAATTTCACACAATGTTGCAATAGAAGCATTGTTTCTTGTATTATCCACTCTTGTGTCTTTTAGAGGACTGTTTTACTTTGATGTCCTTTGTCTTCTGTCCTTATTTTGTCTTATTTTGTCTCTCTTTTCTTCAGTTAACTAGATATTCTTTGTTAGCTAGCTAGCTTCTTCCAGGAGAGTCCCTAGCAACTGCTTAGCAACTGGTAAACAATTCAGCTAGCTAAGATAACTGTACAGTTTTATGAAAAATAGTTACTTTTTCAAAAGCCTTTCTTCTTTGTTTGTTGCTTGTTTTGTCCCTTATTCAGTCTTGCAGTTTTCTTTTGGTCTTTTTCCGATGTACTTCACTCTAAAAACTCATTTTTTCATCAGCTGCTGCTCTATTTGAAATTTTTGGAATAGTATCTCTCTCTCTCTCTCTCTCTCGCTCTCGCCATCTCTCTCTCTCTTTCTCTCTCTCTCTCCCTCTCTCTCTCTCTCTCTCTCTCTCTCTCTCTCTCAATCGCCATCTCTCTCTCTTTCTCTCTCTCTCTTTCCCTCTCTCTCTCTCTCTCGCCATCTCTCTCTCTCTCTCTCTCTCTCTCTCTCTCTCTCTCTCTCTCTCTCTCTCTCTCTCTCTCTCTCTCTCTCTCTCTCTCTCTCTCTCTCTCTCTCTCTCTCTCTCTCTCTCTCTCTCTCTCTCTCTCTCTCTCTCTCCACTCTCTATCTCTCCAGTCTCTCTCTCTCTCTCTCTCTCTATCTCTCCAGTCTCTCTCTCTCTCTCTCTCTCTCTCTCTCTCCAGTCTCTATCTCTCCAGTCTCTCTCTCTCTCTCTCTCTCTCTCTCTCTCTAGAGACTGGAGAGAGATAGACTGGAGAGAGATAGACTGGAGAGAGAGAGAGGAGAGAGAGAGAGAGAGAGAGAGAGAGAGATATACTATCTTACTCAAACTTCATCTTTATCCATAGATTACACATTGATTTTGGATTTTAGATTAATCCATAGATTAAAGTCCATACCAGACAATAGAATGGTTCAAGAGTGCGTCTGTTCATACCGCTAAACTGTTTAATGAGCACTAGGTGGCAGTGTTTCATCGTGTTTGTTTGTAATATAGTGTGTGTTACAGTTTTTAATTTTTTTATTTCACCTTTATTTCACCAGGTAAGCCAGTTGAGAACAAGTTCTCATTTACAACTGCGACCTGGCCAAGATAAAGCAAAGCAGTGCGATAAAAACAACAACAACACAGAGTTACATATGGGATAAACAAAACGTACAGTCAATAACACAATAGAAAATCTATATACAGTGTGTGCAAATGTAGTAAGTTATGGAGGTAAGGCAATAAATAGGCCATAGTGCAAAATAATTACAATTTAGTATTAACACTGGAGTGATAGATGTGCAGAAGATGATGTCAGTTACTAGTTGCCTGTCCAAAATTGGAATCAGTAACGTATTTTTTAGATTACCCAAACTCAGTAATGTAATCTGATTACTTTCAGTTACATTTTGATTACTGTCCCTTTAAGAGGCATTAGAAGAAGACAAAAAGGATCCATCAAACACATTTGGTGTGTCATCATAGTGGTCTCTGATTGGTGGTCATCATTTGGTGTGTCATCATAGCGTTCTATGATTGGTGGTCATCATTTTGTGTGTCATCATAGTGGTCTCTTATTGGTGGTCATCATTTGGTGTGTCATCATAGTGGTCTCTGATTGGTGGTCATCATTTGGTGTGTCATCATAGTGGTCTGTGATTGGTGGTCATCATTTGGTGTGTCATCATAGTGGTCTGTGATTGGTGGTCATCATTTGGTGTGTCATCATAGTGGTCTCTGATTGGTGGTCATCATTTGGTGTGTCATCATAGTGGTCTCTGACTGGTGGTCATCATTTGGTGTGTCATCATAGTCGTTTCTGATTGGTGGTCAGACTCTCTCAGGTGGAACAAACTAAAACTTGTTTCAATGCTGAATTGAAAGTCATTGAGTGAAGAGAAAAGTGTCAATATTTTTTTCGCAAACTTCCTTTCTGAATTTAAAGGTAATCCAAGAAGTAATCATCTAGTTTTTCAAAAGTATCTGTAATCTGATTACAATATTTTTGCTGGTAACATAACTGATTACAAGTACAGTTTTCTTGTGTGTGTGTGTCTGTGTGTGTCTGTGTCTGTCTGTCTCTGTGTGTGTGTGTGTGTTTTACACTCTGCACCCTCAGCAGTAAAGTGAAATATTATGACTCCAGTTCTGAGAAGATGAGACTTTGTATCCCAGAGCTGATGTCTGTACAATATCCCTCCTGTCATCTGTCTGACATCACTTTCAATTTCCTTTTCAGTCTTTTTGTAGTGTAGTCCTATTCTATTACCCCAGTGATATCTGAGACGTGCTGAGAGCTAGTCACATAGTAAAGGAGACATACAGTTGAAGTCGGAAGTTTACATACACTTAGGTTGGAGTCATTAAAACTCGTTTTTCAACCACTCCACACATTTCATGTTAACAAACTATAGTTTTGGCAAGTCGGTTAGGACATCTAATTTGTGCATGACACAAGTAATTTTTCCAACTATTGTTTACAGACTGATTATTTCACTTATAATTCACTGTATCACAATTCCAGTTGGTCAGATGTTTACATACACTAAGTTGACTGTACCTTTAAACAGCTTGGAAAATTCCAGAAAATGGCTTTAGAAGCTTCTGATAGGCTAATTGACATTGTTTGAGTCAATTGGAGGTGTACCTGTGGATGTATTTCCAGGCCTACCTTCAAACTCAGTGCCACTTTGCTTGACATCATGGGAAAATCAAAAGAAATCAGACAAGACCTCAAAAAAAAAATGTGTAGATGTCCACAAGGCTGGTTCATCCTTGGGAGCAATTTCCAAACGCCTGAAGGTACCACGTTCATCTGTACAAACAATAGTACGTAAGCTTAAACACCATGGGACCACGCAGCCGTCATACCGCTCAGGAAGGAGACGCGTTCTGTCTCCTAGAGATGAACGTACTTTGGTGCGAAAAATGCAAATAAATCCCAGAACAACAGTAAAGGACCTTGTGAAGATGCTGGAGGAAAAAGGTACAAAAGGTACTGAAAGGTCAATCAGCAAGCCAGACTACGGTTTGCAACTGCATATGGGGACAAAGATCGTACTTTTTGGAGAAATGTCCTCTGGTCTGATGAAACAAAAATAGAACTCTTTGGCCATAATGACCATCGTTATGTTAGGAGGAAAAAGGGGGTTGCTTGCAAGTCGAAGAACACCCTCCCAACCGTGAAGCACGGGGGTGGCAGCATCATGCTGTGGGGGTGATTTTAAAAGCTGTTTAAAGGCATCTGCGGAGATGGTGCCGGAGAAGATGGCTGTCGTTTTACAGCCCTCTAACCAATTGTACTATTATGTGTGTTTTTTCGCGTTATTTGTAATTTATTCTGTACATAATGTTTCTGCCATCGTCTCTTATAACCAAAAAGAGCTTCTGGATATCAGGATAGCGATTACTCACCTAATATTGGACGAAGATTTTTTCTTCAACGAGTCGGACGCGAAGGATATCCTACAGACACCCGACAAGGCCCACATCCCCGTCATTCGCAGGAGAAAGATACGGAGATATCGTGGACGTAGGTCGGGGTGCCTTGTAAGGATCCGATGGCGAGCGAGTAAACTGCCTCTTCAATCAATCCTATTAGCCAATGTTCAATCATTTGAAAATAAATTAGATGACCTACGATTACGGTTATCCTACCAATGGGACATTAAAAACTGTAATGTTTCACCAAGTCGTGGCTGAACGACGACATGGACAACATACAGCTGACGGGATTTACGCTACATCGGCAGGATAGAACAGCTGACTCCGGTAAGACAAGGGGTGGCGGTCTGTGTATATTTGTAAACAACAGCTGGTGCACAAAATCAAATACTAAGGAAGTCTTGAGGTTTTGCTCGCCTGAGGTAGAGTATCGTATGATAAGCTGTAGACCACACTATTTACCAAGAGAGTTTTCATCTCTATTTTTCATAGCTGTCTATTTACCACCACAAACCAATGCTGGAATTAAGATTGCACTCAACGAGCTGTATAAGGCCATATGTAAATTGGAAAACGCTCATCCAGAGGCAGCACTCCTATTTGCCGGGGACTTTTTTAAATGTGCAACCAGAGGAAAAAAAACTCTAGACCACCTTTACTCCACACACAGAGACGCATTCAAAGCTCTCCCTCGCCCTCCATTTGGCAAATCTGACCATAACTCTATCCTCCTGATTCCTGCTTATAAGCAAAAACTAAAGCAGGATTAACCAGTGACTCGGTTAATAAAAAAGTGGTCAGATGACGCAGATGCTAAGCTCCAGTACTGTTTTGCTAGCACAGACTGGAACATGTTCTGGGATTCTTCAGATAGCATTGAGGAGTACACCACATTAGTCACTGGCTTCATCAATAAGTGCATCGATGACGTGTTCCCCACAGTGACTGTACGTACATACCCCAACCAGAAGCCATGGATTACAGGCAACAACCGCACTGAGCTAAAGGGTAGAGCTGCCGCTTTCAAGGAGCGGGACTCTAACCTGGACGCTTATAAGAAATCCCGCTATGCCCTCCGACGAACCATCAAACAGGCAAAGAGTCAATACAGGACTAAGATTGAATCGTACTACACCGACTCTGACGCTCGTCGGATGTGGCAGGGCTTGAAAACTATTACAGACTACAAAGGGAAGCACAGCCGCGAGCTGCCCAGTGACACAAGCCTACCAGACGAGCTAAACCACTTCTATGCTCGCTTCGAGGCAAGCAACACTGAAGCATGCATGAGAGCACCAGCTGTTCCGGATGACTATGTGATCACACTCTCTGTAGCCGATGTGAGTAAGACTTTTTAGCAGGTCAAAATTCACAAGGCCGCAGGGCCAGACGGATTACCAGGACGTGTACTCCGAGCATGTGCAGACCAACTGGCAAGTGTCTTCACTGACATTTTCAACATGTTCCTGACTGAGTCTGTAATACCAACATGTTTCAAGCAGACCACCATAGTCCCCGTGCCCAAGGACACTAAGATAACGTGCCTAAATGACTACCGACCCATTGCACTGACGTCTGTAGCCATGAAGTGCTTTGAAAGGCTGGTCATGGCTCACATCAACACCATTATCCCAGAAACCCTAGACCCACTCCAATTTGCATACCGCCCCAACAGATCCACAGATGATGCAATCTCTATTGCACTCTACACTGCCCTATCCCACCTGGACAAGAGGAACACCTACATGAGAATGTTATTCATTGACTACAGCTCAGCGTTCAACACCATAGTGCCCTCAAAGCTCATCACTAAGCTAAGGATCCTGGGACTAAACACCTCCCTCTGCAACTGGATCCTGGACTTCCTGATGGGCCGCCCCAAGGTGGTAAGGGTAGGTGACAACACATCTGCCACGCTGATCCTCAACACAGGGGCCC
The DNA here is from genome assembly GCF_964263955.1 of Coregonus lavaretus. Classification (NCBI taxonomy): domain Eukaryota; kingdom Metazoa; phylum Chordata; class Actinopteri; order Salmoniformes; family Salmonidae; genus Coregonus; species Coregonus lavaretus. The sequence goes on along the minus strand of NW_028166453.1, from coordinate 115,741 downwards.
CTCAGGGGTGCGTGCTCAGTCCCTTCCTGTACTCCCTGTTCACCCATGACTGCATGGCCAGGCACGACTCCAACACCATCATTAAGTTTGCCGACGACACAACAGTAGTAGGCCTGATCACCGACAACGATGAGACAGCCTATAGGGAGGAGGTCAGAGACCTGGCTGTGTGGTGCCAGGATAACAACCTCTCCCTCAATGTGACCAAGACAAAGGAGATGATTTTGGACTACAGGAAAAAAAAGAGGACTGAGCACGCCCCCATTCTCATCGACAAGGCTGTAGTGGAACAGGTTGAGAGCTTCAATTTCCTTGGTGTCCACATCACCAACGAACTATCATGGTCCAAACACACCAATACAGTCGTGAAGAGGGCACGACAAAGCCTATTCCCCCTCAGGAGACTGAAAAGATTTGGCATGGGTCCTCAGATCCTCAAAAGGTTATACAGCTGCACCATCTAGAGCATCCTTACTGGTTGCATCACCGCCTTGTATGGCAACTGCTCGGCCTCCGACCGCAAGGCACTACAGAGGGTAGTGCGTACGGCCCAGTACATTACTGGGGCCAAGCTTCCTGCCATTCAGGACCTCTATACCAGGCGGTGTCAGAGGAAGGCCCTCAAAATTGTCAAAGACTCCAGCCACCCTAGTCATAGACTGTTCTCTCTGCTACCGCACGGCAAGCGTAATTTCACACAATGTTGCAATAGAAGCGTTGTTTCTTGTATTATTCTCTCTTGTGTCTTTTAGAGGACTGTTTTACTTTGATGTCCTTTGTCTTCTGTCCTTATTTTGTCTTATTTTGTCTTTCTTTTCTTCAGTTAACTAGATATTCTTTGTTAGCTAGCTAGCTTCTTCCAGGAGAGTCCCTAGCAACTGCTTAGCAACTGGTAAACAATTCAGCTAGCTAAGATAACTGTACAGTTTTATGAAAAATAGTTACTTTTTCAAAAGCCTTTCTTCTTTGTTTGTTGCTTGTTTTGTCTCTTATTCAGTTTTGCAGTTTTCTTTTGGTTTTTTTCCGATGTACTTCACTCTAAAAACTCATTTTTTCATCAGCTGCTGCTCTATTTGAAATTTTTGGAATAGTATCTCTCTCTCTCTCGCCATCTCTCTTTCTCTCTCTCTCAATCGCCATCTCTCTCTCTTTCTCTCTCTCTCTTTCCCTCTCTCTCTCTCTCTCTTTTTTTTTCTCTCTCTCTCTCCAGTCTCTCTCTCTCTCCAGTCTCTATCTCTCCAGTCTCTCTCTCTCTCTCTCTCTCTCTCTCTCTCTCTCTCTCTCTCTCTCTCTCTCTCTCTCTCTCTCTCTCTCTCTCTAGAGACTGGAGAGAGATGGACTGGAGAGAGATGGACTGGAGAGAGATGGACTGGAGAGAGATGGACTGGAGAGAGAGGGACTGGAGAGAGAGGGACTGGAGAGAGAGGGACTGGAGAGAGAGAGAGAGGGACTGGAGAGAGAGAGAGAGGGACTGGAGAGAGAGAGAGAGGGACTGGAGAGAGAGAGAGGGACTAGAGAGAGAGAGGGGGGGACTAGAGAGAGAGAGAGGGGGACTGGAGAGAGAGAGAGAGGGACTAGAGAGAGAGAGAGAGATACTATCTTACTCAAACTTGATCTTTATCCATAGATTACACATTGATTTTGGATTTTAGATTAATCCATAGATTAAAGTCCATACCAGACAATAGAATGGTTCAAGAGTGCGTCTGTTCATACCACTAAACTGTTTAATGAGCACTAGGTGGCAGTGTTTCATCGTGTTTGTTTGTAATATAGTGTGTGTTACAGTTTTTATTTTTTTATTTCACCTTTATTTCACCAGGTAAGCCAGTTGAGAACAAGTTCTTATTTACAACTGCGACCTGGCCAAGATAAAGCAAAGCAGTGCGATAAAAACGACAACAACACAGAGTTACATATGGGATAAACAAAATGTACAGTCAATAACACAATAGAACATCTATATACAGTGTGTGCAAATGTAGTAAGTTATGGAGGTAAGGCAATAAATAGGCCATAGTGCAAAATAATTACAATTTAGTATTAACATTGGAGTGATAGATGTGCAGAAGATGATGTCAGTTACTTGTTACCTGTCCAAAATTGTAATCAGTAACGTAACTTTTGGATTACCCAAACTAATCTGATTACTTTCAGTTACATTTTGATTACTGTCCCCTTAAGAGGCATTAGAAGAAGACAAAAAGGATCCATCAAACGCATTTGGTGTGTCATCATAGTGGTCTCTGATTGGTGGTCATCATTTGGTGTGTCATCATAGTGGTCTCTGATTGGTGGTCATCATTTGGTGTGTCATCATAGTGGTCTCTGATTGGTGGTCATCATTTGGTGTGTCATCATAGTGGTCTCTGACTGGTGGTCATCATTTGGTGTGTCATCATAGTGGTCTCTGATTGGTGGTCATCATTTGGTGTGTCATCCTAGTGGTCTCTGATTGGTGGTCATCATTTGGTGTGTCATCATAGTGGTCTCTGATTGTTGGTCATCATTTGGTGGACCTCTATACCAGGCGGTGTCAGAGGAAGGCCCTCAATATTGTCAAAGACTCCAGCCACCCTAGTCATAGACTGTTCTCTCTGCTACCGCACGGCAAGTGGTACCGGAGAGCCAAGTCTAGGTCCAAAAGGCTTCTCAACAGCTTCTACCCCCAAGCCAAAAGACTCCTGAACAGCTAATCATGGCTACCCGGACTATTTGCACTGTCCCCCCACCCCCACCCCATATTTTTACGCTGCGCTACTCTGTTAATTATTTATGAATAGTCACTTTAACATATTACCTCAACTACCTCAACTAACCAGTGCCCCCGCACATTGACTCTGCACCGGTACCCCCCCCCCCCCTGTATATAGCCTCCCTACTGTTATTTTATTTTACTTCTGCTCTTTTTTTCTCAACCATTTTTATTTGTTGTTGTTTTATTTTACTTTTTTATAAAAAAATAAATGCATTGTTTGTTAAGGGCTGTAAGTAAACATTTCACGGTAATGTCTACACCAGTTGTATTCGGCGCATGTGGCAAATAAAATGGCTTAAGGAAAACAAAGTCAAGGAAGTTAAAGCTTGGTCGCAAATTGTTCTTCCAAATGGACAATGACCCCAAGCATTCTTCCAAAGTTGTGCCAAAATGGCTTAAGGACAACAAAGTCAAGGTATTGGAGTGGCCATCACAAAGCCCTGACCTCAATCCTATAGAAAGTTTGTGGGCAGACCTGAAAAAGCGTGTGCGAGCAAGGAGGCCTACAAACCTGACTCAGTTACACCAGCTCTGTTAGGAGGAATGGGCCAAAATTCACCCAACTTATTGTGGGAAGCTTGTGGAAGGCTACGCGAAACGTTTGACCCAAGTTAAACAATTTAAAGGCAATGCTACCAATACTAATGGAGTGTAAGTAAACTTCTGACCCACTGGGAATGTGATGAAAGAAATACAAGCTGAAATAAATCATTCTCTCTACTATTATTCTGACATTTCACATTCTTAAAATAAAGTGGTGATCCTAACTGACCTGAGACAGGGAATTTATACTAGGATTAAATATCAGGAATTGTGGAAAAACTGAGTTTAAATATATTTGGCTAAGGTGTATGTAAACCTCCGACTTCAACTGTACATTTCATTTGAATATTTAAGATATTTTTTCATGATGGCAGTGTGCTTTTACCTTTGATTACCTGATTGTTTCATACAAATTGTGTTCTAACCATTTCATTGCGCTCTCTCTCTGTCTGTCTCTCTCTCTGTCTGTCTCTGTCTGTCTCTCTCTCTCTCTCTGTCTTTCTCTGTCTGTCTCTCTGTGTGTGTGTGTGTGTGTGTGTTCCAGGATGTTTGTAACCCAGGTGGTACCTGACAGTAACCTGCTGATGTTGGTGATACAGGCAGACTGTGACTGTTCCCGTCAGTACCCTCCTATCACCATGGAACCCAAGGAAGTGAAATATATCCTTTAACTTACTGGTTCACTCTCACAAGCCCTCTTCCTGACACAGACAGTGATTGAAAGAGGTATAATGGTGTTGTGGAAGTGGGATTTGATATCTATGAATAAGCAGTTCCAGTCATATATCAGACAAATCACTTATCTTATTATGTTTTAAACCAGTTAGGAACTGGTTTAACAGTTCTTAAACTCTTCTCCTTGACACATTGAATCACATTAAATCCCACATCAATGTTCAATCAAATTTCAATCAATCAAATGTATTTATAAAGCCCTTTTGAGAGAGAGAGAGAGAGAGAGAGAGAGAGAGAGAGAGAGAGAGAGAGAGAGAGAGAGAGAGAGAGAGAGAGAGAGAGAGAGAGAGAGAGAGAGAGAGAGAGAGAGAGAGAGAGAGAGAGAGAGAGAGAGAGAGAGAGAGAGAGAGAGAGAGAGAGAGAGAGAGAGAGAGAGAGAGAGAGAGAGAGAGAGAGAGAGAGAGAGAGAGAGAGAGAGAGAGAGAGAGACGTAGTCTATTGCAGCATATATACTTGTTGTTCAGAGGGGTTGGGTTAAATGCGGAAGACACATTTCAGTTGAATGCATTCAGTTGTACAACTGACTAGATATCCCCCTTTCCCTTGTTAAGTGTGTTGGTATTGCAGCATAGATACTCGTTGTTGTTAAGTGTGTTGGTATTGCAGCATAGATACTTGTTGTTGTTAAGTGTGTTGGTATTGCAGCATAGATACTTGTTATTGTTGTTAAGTGTGTTGGTATTGCAGCATAGATACTTGTTGTTGTTGTTAAGTGTGTTGGTGTCCTTGACCTCTGTGTACATAACGCCTCAGTAAAGTGTGACAGGATGAAATCTCAGAAGGTCCGAAGGAGACCCGAGTCCTGCCACGCATACCACCCTCAGGTCAGCACCCCATATTGGTCCACTGCCTCCCCTTATTGGTCCAGTGACACCTCTCTGAACCAATCACTTCAAGTGGATGGATTGACATCAGAAGAGAACATCTGCTGTACTATTCACAAAGCTCCCTTAATATTTTGGGAAAAACAAAACATCAAACTGAGTATTTTCTATCCTAAAAATCAAAAATATGAACTTTCTAGCCTTATGCAGTGTGTTCATTATACCACAGGTTGTAACTGTATGTGTTGTTATTGATTGATTACAGGAAAACGCCAAGGAGTGTGGAGGTGCATCACAGATCTACCCGTCTGTCTCTCTCTTCCTCACCTGTCTCACTGCCTCCTTCGCCTGTCTCAAGGCCTCCACGCTGGTCTTCCGATGACAGACAGACAGCTACCTAGCCTAAACCCAGACCCCCTCTTAATCGGAATCTCCCTGGAGGATTCCAGAATGCCTGAACACAGCATGCCTGCTACTGCTTGCGTTATCTTTATCAATCAATATGACTATATGACTTAAGTTATGATATTGATCATTTGGGTTGTTGGACTGAAAGGAATATGGCAGCTGAACAGAGAGCTGTTGATTGACTCCATGCTTGATGACTTTACAATCACAGAGAGCTGATGACTTCAGATGCTTGATGACTTTCAGTCACAACCGCCAAAGTTGTGCTTATTTGGACAACAGTTCTAAAACCATGAAAGGGCTTTTAGATGTTTTATTCTTCTTCAGTGTCTTATAAGAGAACATTATAGTGTTTCTATGCAAAAGGAAACATGCTTTCTTTGACCGTGGAAAGATCCAGTATCTCCTATGCGTATTCCAAAGGACTTGACTTTGCAATAGGACCATGGAAGACTAGGTGAAACAGCCATTTTGTTTAGAAGGAGCAACATTACAATGTGTTGGACTACTAGGTGAAACAGCCATTTTGTTTAGAAGGAGCAACATTACAATGGGTTGGACTGCTAGGTGAAACAGCCATTTTGTTTAGAAGGAACAACATTACAATGTGTTGGACTACTAGGTGAAACAGCCATTTTGTTTAGAAGGAGCAACATTACAATGTGTTGGACTACTAGGTGAAACAGCCATTTTGTTTAGAAGGAGCAACATTACAATGTGTTGGACTACTAGGTGAATCAGCCATTTTGTTTAGAAGGAGCAACATTACAATGTGTTGGACTACTAGGTGAAACAGCCATTTTGTTTAGAAGGAGCAACATTACAATGTGTTGGACTACTAGGTGAAACAGCCATTTTGTTTAGAAGGAGCAACATTACAATGTGTTGGACTACTAGGTGAAACAGCCATTTTGCTTAGAAGGAGCAACATTACAATGTGTTGGACTACTAGGTGAAACAGCCATTTTGTTTAGAAGGAACAACATTACAATTTGTTAGATATCAGGATCTCCAAGGTGTCTTTCATCTGAGCTTTACTGTATGACTCCAAAGGCTTTTATGATGGTTTATAGTTTTTAGCTAAATTCATGCATTCAATTATGTTTTTTTTCCCCCCTTCTGAAAGGAACGTTGTCCAGGGCCTCCACTGCCACCCTCTTGTTGCCCCTGCCGCTTCTCTCTTCCTGGTCGTACATGGGGCACATGTAGGCGGTGCGCCTCAGGGCGCAAATGTCAACCTCGTCCTCGTCAACCCACGGCTGGTAGGGCCGCTGGGAGGGAACGGCCGACTTGACCAGACAGGGCCTCATTATCGCCAGCTCTAGGTCACGGGGGATATGCCTCAGGCCAAGGCTTTTTTTTTCATGGCATAATCTCTTCTTTCTAATTCAAATGCCTTTAGTCATGAATTAAATGATTATTAATAATATAATAATATAATAATATAATAATATGCCATTTAGCAGACGCTTTTATCCAAAGCGACTTACAGTCATGCGTGCATACATTTTTGTGTATGGGTGGTCCCGGGGATCGAACCCACTACCCTGGCGTTACAAGCGCCGTGCTCTACCAGCTGAGCTACAGAGGACCACTGATTCGTGCAACACATCAAAACAGCCGTTCCAACCTCTCAAGTCAAGGACGTAGAGTGGCTGGTGTTAGCAAGACTAGAACTTCAATAGAATGCCCCTTAAAAAAAACACATTAGTTCACAAAGTGTTTGTGCCCCTGTTTTTAAGAAAATACTCACTAAATGCATAATTAAGAATAATAAGATGGAATACTGCTAAATTAGTATTGCTTGCTGGACATAAAAAAGTACTGCAAGATTTCAGTGTCTAGTGATATTAAGTAGCCTTTTTTTTAGCAGTCTGTCCCTTTAACTTTGACAGTAATGCTGTAATGATGTTACGTCATCATGTGGTAACTGTCCTCATGATACAGTATTGTTGAACAATATGCTGTTGCCTGTAATGTCATTGACATGTCCTGAGTCCTGTGTGTCTGGCTGCATGTGTCCCAAATGGCACCCTTTTCCCTATGTAGTGCACTACTTTTGACCAGGACCCATAGGGAATAGGGTGCCATTCGGAGTATAGCCTGAGAGTCTGGGAGGCAATATGATTCATACAGCACAGTTTGATTGACATTGTAGATTATCTGGAATGGATCAATAATAATGCAATAAATAAACATATTTTCTTTATTTAAAAGCTGTACTCCCTTTTGATGCTTGCATTTTAGCCATGTAATTTAGCCTGTCAGTTATGACATGTTTTTATCTTGTATCATCTTATAATTCATATATTCAGCAGTGTATGCACTCAAAACTCCAAAGATTGTATTTTCTTCAATGCTTTGTTTTTATTTATGTACTGCTTCAGGAAAATGTAAAGGCATGGTGTCCGACAGTGACAGGATTATTGTATTTTCTGTCTGAGGCACTGTCATTATACAATATTGACAATACATTCAATAGGAAAAATGTGTCATTGCACAAGAAGTGCTAACCTTTCTTGCCCTTCTTCTTGGTGCTCTCATCCCAGGTGTTGGCACTGACCAGGGACATGTTGCCCTGGCCCAGGGAGGGAAGCAGTTTGGGCCGGGGGGCAACCGGGGTTTGGGGACCATCTTTGGAGGAGGAGCATCCCTCTGGGCTCTCCTGGCCAGCAGGGGTCCTGTCCGGACGAAGGCCTCAGGCCTGGTGATGTCCCTGGGGGGGCTGGTTGTACTTCTGGCAGCCTCCTCTGGCTGGGCAGCCTCCGGCATGGAGAGAAAAAACACATTGAAAAATTACTGTGTTGTTCTTGGGTACTGACTCACAAAAGTAAGAATGAACAGATTGGAAATCATCATCAGTGGAGGAAAAATAAGAATGCCCCACATTGCCCTCCTCAGAATGGAGGCTTTCTAGTTTTCCTGAGACCTGCCAGTCTGTCCACATCCAGGGCTCTGTCGCTGCCCAGCCTCACTACAGTCAAAGCTCATGTGGCCCGGAGAAAAGCACTTGAAGCACAGCTGGTGCATCTGACAGTGAGCTTTGGTCCAGTGATTAGTGCTTCCACAGACAGCGCACTCACGCTGATGTTTGTGGAACTGTTTACGGGGCCCTCTGTTCACAGACTGAGTATTGCTGACCAGAGCATTCTCTAACAAAGTCAAAACTTTCATTAATGTCCCACCCTCAGATACAGATGGTGCCTGGTCTGGTTCACGGCCACATTGAGAAAAATATGAAACATTAGGTCTTTTCACAGGACCCACTCCCTCCTGAGGGCAGTCAAAAACGGCAGCCACCTGCTGTGAAAGTTGTTCTACATGCTTTACGTTCCCTTAACAGTTCATCCAACCGATCCTGTACCTCACTGGCTGTCCAGTCACGAATGGGTTTGCTCTTGAACACTTGGGCCAACTCTTTATCAGGACAGTTGGGTACAAACATGACTGCCAACTCTGAGCACTGATTGGGTAAGGTCCTGCCCTCACTCACAAGGTACTGTTCGGCTGCCTCTGCAGCTTTGTTAAGCCTAATCCAGAAATCTATTGGACACTCATTAGCATATGGTTTGATTGAATAGAAATCAGCTAATGGCATACCTGAGCAGACAGTATCCCCAAAGTGTTGCTTGAAAACACTGAACACCGCCTTAACATCTGTGACAACAAGGTTGTTACGCTTCCAGACTTTGGTCACATCCCGTGCCCACCCCATAAGCCTAGACATCACCTCCCCAACATTCCCAGACCCAGTGTAACCCCTCTTCTCTAGGTAGACTTCCATTAACTCCTCCCACTCCAGGACAGAGTACTTATCTGAGCCATCACCCCTAAAAAGAGGTGGAGCACTAACATCTGACTTCACAACCAGATTCAGCTTGGACGCATCAATAAAGGTTGACCCACACTGCTCAGGCAGGGGAAACTGCTGGGGTTGGTGAGGGGAACAGGCAGGAGAAAGACTTGAAACCCCAGGCTGCAGTAAACTCGCTCTGATAGATTCTCCTATCTCTGAACCAATCTGCTTAATAAGGTCACTAAGCTGACTCGGAGGCGTCCCATTATCACCGAGTACTGTGGATGATGGTACATCAAAAGACAGAGGTGGGATACCCTGGTCAGGTGGAACAAACAGCCTACCCCTCCCAGTGCTTGCAAACTCAGGACTAGCAAACGCTCTACTCCCAGGAGCTGACTGTACAATTGGTGTAAATGGAAGGACACCCCTCCCTCTACCCACACTAAAATCCCCAGCATAACACGGGTACATTTAGTGCATTCAAATACCCAAAAAAATTAATGCAATAAACAAATTCATCCAAAACATACAAATAAGCACGAATACCTGTATCTAATGAATATGCTACATTCACTTTCACTGTTTACAGTATATATTCACTTACAGTAAAAATCAACAAATTCCTGCACCTCATCCACATGCACAGCTCCGGCGGTCGGCTTGAGCTGACCAGTCGGCAGGTCACGTAATTAGGACACTGCCACAACTGGAATTCTGATGGTTGGATAATTTTTATTCGACCTGCACACGAAGAGACAACACACAATATGTTAGCTCTTGGTGCAGCCACAGCTCTCGGGCACCTTGCTAGTTGAAGGTCAGGCAAAAGAGAACAGGTGCTGCATGCACACATTCAGTGCCTAACAACACACTATACAATACAAGTAAAATGATATACAACATAATTCTGACAAAATAAAAGACATACCTGCACACCACGAGACAACACACAATAGGTTAGCCCTTGGTGCAGCCACAGCTCTCGGGCACCTGCGTGAGCACATAGAAACTCACTCAAACACTGCCCCAAATACTCCCGAGTTACAATAGGTACCCTAATTAGCGAGCTCGGTGAAAGTTGTTAACATAAATCTTTATATTGTCCACATTGTAACAAAACCTGTAGTTGCGTAACAGCACTTTGTGTAACTTTACCACAGTTTTATATTGACAAATTACGGCGCCAAGGACAACATACCTTGCTAGTTGAAGGTCAGGCAAAAGAGAACAATAAGAGGGTACATAAATACAGATAACCCGCGATGGACCAAACCAAAATATACAACACTTTTACAATTAGGTGTATTTACAATATAGATACATAAAAATGTTTGTACACCAAAAAATAACATTAGCTATGGAGCTGTAATTAAATAAAGAAACCACATTGAAATATTATTATTATTAACTTATTAACATCCCCTCTTGACCTGGCCTACTTGAACTGTCCTTGTGTGCAATTTGGTGCATAATCTAGGGGAAACATCACACTACTACACATATAATTCAAGTCATACCTTTATTGTCATTCATGCTCTTATTTTTAACCGAGTAGTTTTGCAAAAGTGTAACCTGCGTCAATTCTAGGAAATATTGGAATAATGTGCTTAAGAGGACACCTGACACGCACAACAGGATAACACAACAACCACATGTTCAATTGACAATCATTGATTTAAATGGATGTGGTCAATAGATTTGTATAGGTATATATACTAATTTAATTTAACTTGTAAGGCAAGGTTGGGTTAGTAGGTCTATGCAACATGCACCTGGATAACCACGTCATGAATCGGAACGGGCTCCAACGTCCTCATATACACATTATGACAAAATAAAGAGCTTAATCTTTCGCGAAATAAAGATATAGAAGAAAACAGGTTCTAGAAACTCAATTTCTCCATGGCAATAGAATGTAAACATGTATATTGCGCCAAACATAACCAAATATCGCCTACAACTCAATTCTCAGCGCAGCAAATTGGACGACTCCACAGGCATTGATCATTCGCGACTTTAAGTAATTCCTGTTATCTCTACAGCATCCCGTATATCTATAGCGCTGCATTTCGTCCCCCTCTGACCATGGATAGGGTTGGGAGCATTCCTGAGTTCACTTATGGTCCCACTAAGGTAATCTTAGGAGATATTCCTTTTGGCATACTGTAAATGCCTGTGCATAATGTACCTAATAAAGCATAATTATTTTAATTATCTTCAAAGGAATTCTGTAGAAGCAGCCTTTATTTTCAGACTCTGCAGGCCTGCTGGGAGGAAGCATATTACAATAAACAGGTAAGATTCATCCCACAAAAACAGTAACCACAGAAAAAAAGAGATAGATTTAATCCCAAAACAAGAGTTTTATTTCAAGACAGTTTAGAGAAGATGGTCATACGAGTTCTTAATATCACTTGCAAATTGTGAGACATGAGCAGTTGTGAAATGTTGCGAGAGGCCCTTCTGAAAGCACATTATATGGTCTTTAGTGGCACGGTCTCACACCTTACCTCATCTTGCAGAAGAAGCTCATGGTTCACTATCTGCTGCTCCAGAGTCGAGGCCAGGTCTCGCCCCATGTCACCATGGAGCACATGAGCGACTGGCTGGTGTCTCAGGGCAAAAAATCCCTTAGGGAGAGGTGAGTACCACGTCAGCTCTCACCTTCACTGCCATTCTCTGTCACCAGCAGCACTCCAGGAGGTGTGGGTAAAATAAACAACAGATAAATAGGAAGCCAGGAAAGTTGAAATGCTTTGTGTTTTATTTGAAGGGTGTGGAAGGAAACCCTGGAGGAAGGGAACGAACTCGCTCGGCTGGTAAGAGAATGAGAGTTAGAGACTTAGACTATCAGTCAGTGAGCTCTTTTCTAGCCTTTCAACAACTAGTTAGTACAGCAGAATATATCTGTTGTGAAATTACACTAATGGGACTTCCTGTTTCCTACGGCAGACCTGGGAAGTAAACACCTGCCTAAAAATGATTGACATGGAGCACAAGGCTGTCTGCAAGCTCCGCCGCTCTATGCACCCCACCTCTCCAGCTGGCGCTGACATGTGAGTTCCATGTACTGCCCCGCATACGGCTTGCTCCATTCATCTACACATCTGGAGCTTTGCAGAAAAAAACTAGGGCAGTGTTCTCTGTGTGAACATTGCACATAGTTTAGCTTTCTCTGCTGCTTTTTGTTGATTTCAGCGACCCCAAGGTCCACATCATCATGGAGAGAGCTGTGAGGAGCATTCAGGACAAGCTGTCCAATAAACCCTGTAGCAGCCTGCTCAGCCCATCCCAGGTGGTGGTGGAGCTGGTGCCCAGGATCCTCCTGGCCCTGTGGCTTCAGCCAGAGGAAGGCCATTCAGATCACCCCATCCTCCTAAGCGGGATGGCTGTGAGTATGGTGGTGGCCGTAGGGGAGAAGCTCTCCAGCATGTTGAAGGCCTCTTCTCCTCACACCCCTTTCTCCCGGGCTGCTGCTTTTGACTCTGTGAGGTCGATCCTCGGGAGAATCAGCCAGTCCTTCTCCCTGGATGACCTCACAACCCCTTTTTTTATGAGCTCTGTCTGTGCCTTTGTGGCGGACGAGGTGAAAAGCTACTTCCAGCCTACTGCAGACACCCTGCCAGTTCCCCCTGTCCTAGTGGTGGCCGTCTCTGCCAAACTACCAGCTGACATCCAAGCAGGTGAGTAGCACTCATAGAGAGCACTCTGACAGATGCCTTTTGTCATGACATCCTGGTGCCTTGTAGTAGTAAAGCCAATCAGGATTTTAATTGTCACCCCAAACACAGATGCAGACCAGGCTTCTTCCCACCTGGAGGTTGTGGAAATCCCCCATAACACAGAGGCAGACCCAGCTTCTTCCCACCCATTGGTTGTGGACATCACCCCTAACACAGAGTCAGACCCTGCTTCTTCCAACCTGGAGGTTGTGGACATCACCCCTAACACAGAGGCAGACCCGGCCTCTTCTCAGCTGGAGGTTGTGGACATCACCCATAACACAGAGGCAGACCCGGCTTCTTCTCAGCTGGAGGTTGTGGACATCACCCCTAACAAAGAGGCACACCTGGCTTCTTCGCACCTGGAGGTTGTGGACATCACCCCTAACAAAGAGGCACACCTGGCTTCTTCCCACCTGGAGCTTGTGGACATCACCCCTAACACAGAGTTAGACCCGGCTTCTTCCTATCAGGAGGTTGTGGAAACCACCCCTAACACAGAGACAGACCCGGCATCTTCCAACCTGGAGCTTGTGGACATCACCCCAAACACAGAGGCAGACCCGGCTTCTTCCCACCGTATGGTTGTTGACATCACCCATAACTCAGAGGCAGACCCAGCATCTTCCCACCTGGAGGTTGTGGACATCACCCCTAACACAGAGGCAGACCCAGCTTCTTCCCACCTGGAGGTTGTGGACATCACTCCTAACAAAGAGGCACACCTGGCTTCTTCCCACCTGGAGCTTGTGGACATCACCCCAAACACAGAGGCAGATCCTGCTTCTTCCCACCTGGAGCTTGTGGACATCACCCCTAACACAGAGGCAGACCCGGCTTCTTTCCACCTAGTTGTTGTGGACATAACCTTTAACATAGAGGCAGACCCGGCTTATTCCCACCGTAAGGTTGTGGACATCACCCCTAATACAGAGGTAGACCCGGCTTCTTCTCACCTGGAGGTTGTGGAAATCACCCCTAACAAAGAGGCAGAACCCGTCTCTTCCCACTTGGAGATTGTGTTCGTCACACCTAACACAGAGGCAGAACCCGTCTCTTCCCACTTGGAAGTTGTGGACATCACCCCTTACACAGAGGCAGACCCGGCTTCTACCCACCTGAAGGTTGTGGACATCACCCCTAACACAGAGGCAGATCCGGCTTGTTCTCAGCTGGAGGTTTTGGACCTCACCCCTAACACAGATGCATACCCTGCTTCTTCACTCTTGGAGGTTGCGGACGTCACACCTGAAGAAAAGCCTCTCATGGTGGCCGTCTACGCCACTCTGCCATCTGACATCCAAGCAGGTGAGTAAGACTTATAGAAAGCACTCTGACAGGTGCCGTTCATCATGATAACATGTAAAGTGTTGATCCCATGTTTCATGAGCTGAAATAAAAGATCCAATTCAACTGGCCAGTGTTTAGAACCTACGGTTTGCATTTATTTACATTCTGTCCCGCTTTTGTCCCTTTCCAGAGGATGTTGCTGTGGTCACCCTGGACGTCACCCCACACGTCACCAAGGACGTGACCCTGGATGTTCCATGCAGGGCGAGGAAAGGGGCAGTCCGGCGTTTTTTTTGCAGGCTTTGGAGGGCAGTGTGCTGCTGCGCTTGCCACAAGGAAGAGGAGAAACAATATTAATTATTCATTAGACCAGAAACAGGATTGAACCATAGACCATTAAATTCTTTGCATTATAGTTGCCTTCAATTCTGATTTTCTTCTGTTTAATTCTTAATTAATTTCAGAACATTTCTCTAAACTTTGTGGAGTGATTGTATAAATAAGTGGGAAACATCCCAATCCCAATTGTAATGCTTTTAATAATTAACTTATTACATTTTTTTTAGATTTATTATTTGACAAAAAAGTGGAGGGCGCGACCAAAAAACTTTAATCATCATAGAAAACTCTTGCTCACTATTAAAAATGCATTGTTTTATTTAAGCAAGGTTAAAAGATTAACGTTTCGGCCTAGTCTATGACGATGTGCAAGTTGTGTTTGCTCAGTTAAAGGGGGACCCAGACTCACCCTGGTTCTTGAGGGTTGCAGACACTGAATAATTATCATTTGAAATAAATTGCACTTTTCAAGTCTTGACTAAAAATCTTTAATGAATATGAATTTAAATACAATTGACTTGAGGATCAGAGCAGGCAGGCTGACTGGCTTGCCCTGAAGGCCCTCTGCCTCTACCTCTGTGTGGTTAATCTCAGCCAAGAGGTTGTATGGGTTGTCTGTCTCTCTCTGGGTGTGAATCACTATCACTATGACCTCTCGCTCAGCCTGTCTGTTGGCCTGATCAGAAGGCTTCCCCTCTCATTCCTTGCTCACAGGAGCAGGGGTGATGGCATCCGGGGTGACCTCCTCCTCTCCTGTATCTAACCCATCTTTCTGGCTGTGAGTTCGACTGAGGTCACTCGTTCTCTCTCCCAGGGTGTTGGATAGTTTCTCCTCCTCTGTGTCTTGTGTATTTTCTACATTGTAGAATAATAGTGAAGACATCAAAACTATTAAATAACACATATGGCATCATGTAGTAACCAAAAACATGTAACACATATCAAAAATATATTTCAGATTTGAGATTCTTCAAATTAGCCACCCTTTGTCTTGATCACAGTTTTGTACATACAGAATAATACGAAATGTTCTGAGACCAGGTTGCGCTTTCACCTCCCCCGGTAAGAATGGAATAAGGCAACCTCAGAGTTACATTCAAGGATACTTTATTGACACACACGGATGAAATGGACATGGAAAGGTAGTGGAATGATAGTGGTCCTGTAATGGACAGATAACAGGGGTAATGAATATGCACAATAACTGATAGCACAAGTAGAGCAACAACGCTATTAACAAAGGAAGGGCTGTATTAATGGCATAATGCTACCTGCGGAGTATTACACAACACAGTAAAAACAGAGAGGCAACTTACAATAGGCAATGGTAGTAACTATAAAGAACAACAAGCAAGAATGATATACATGTTACAAACTCACTTTGTGCACGTACACTATCCCACGGTATCTCTGTGCATTCAAATTGTCATCGATATAATGCAATTGTGTTCATTGTCCGTAGCTTATGCCTGCCCATACAATAACCCCACTGCCACCATGGAGCATTCACAACATTGACATCAGCCAACAGCTCGCCCATACGCTGCTTTACAAGTGGTCTGAAGTCGTGAGGCCAGTTAGAAGTACTGCCAAATTCTCTAAAGCCGCCTTGGCTTATGGTTGAGAAATTAACATAAACGTATCTGGCAACAGCTCTGGTGGACATTCCTGCAGTCCGTAAGCCAATTGCACGCTGCCTCAAAACTTGAAACATCTGTGCATTGTGTTGTGTGACAAAACTGCACATTTTAGAGTGGCATTTTATTGTCCTCAGCACAAGGTGCACCTGTGTAATTATCATGCTGTTTAATCAGCTTCTTGATATGCCATAGTTGTGAGGTGGATGGATTATCTTGGCAAAGGAGAAATGCTCGCTTACAGGGATGTAAACAAATTTGTGTACACAATTTGAGAGAAATAAGCTTTTTGTGCGAATGGAACGTTTCTGGGATTTTTATTTCAGCTCATGAAACATGGGACCAACACTTTACATGTTGCGTTTATATTTTTGTTCAGTGTAGTTATTAGGTTGGGAGATTGGGATCCTATCTGGGCTAGCTAAAGCCAACTTCATGGTTAGTAGTATGACAGAGAAAATATAACAAGACAAATTTAAACATCACAAATCTGAGGGGGCAAGTGACCCTGTGCCCCCTTTGGGCGTGACGTCTCTGCTATCAACCACATCATTCTGTCTCCGTGAATATTCAAAACAGACATATTCATTCAGGTCTGGTACTGGTCCTACCATATAGATCAGGGATGGACAATTCCAGTCCTTGGGGGTCGGAGGGGTGTCACACTTTTTCCCCATCCCTAGCAAACACAGATGATTAAACTTATTGCATTCTAAACTGAAACCCATGAGTACTTGATTATTAGAGTCAAACGTGTTAGCTGGGACTGGGGAAAAAGTGTAACACCAATCAGGTCCCGAGGACTGGAGTTGCCCATCCCTGATATAGATGCTCTGTTTGCACGCATCGAGGGATGTGGTGACAGTGGAGGCAAGGGAGCACACAGAAACAGCTTTGTCCTTTTAGAAAGTCGTCATAATAAATATGATATGTATGCAAGAAATGCAAGAAATGCAGAGCCACTTCCAAAAACATATTGACAGAGTCTAGTATCTAGTAATCTAATCAATTCGTTTTCAACCCCTTTGTTATGGCAAGCCTAAATAAGCTCAGGAGTAAAAATGTGCTTAACAAGTCACATAATCAGTTAGATGGACTCACTATGTGTGCAATAATAGTGATTTTTGAACGACTACATAATCTCTGTACCCCACACATGCAATTATCTATTAGGTCCCTCAGTCGAGCAGTGAATTTCAAACATAGATTCAACCATGAAGACCAGGGAGGTTTTCCAATGCCTCGCAAAGAAGGGCACCTTTTGGTAGATGGGTACAAATAAAGCAGACATTGAATATTCCTTTGAGCATGGTGAAGGTATTAATTACGCTTTGGATGGTGTATCAATACACCCAGTCACCACAAAAATACAGGCGTCCTTCCTAACTCAGCTGCCGGAGAGGAAGGAAAACGCTCAGGGATGTCACCATGAGGCCAATGGTGACTTTAAAACAGTTAGAAAGTTTAATGCTTTGATAGGAGAAAACAGAGGATGAATCATCAACATTGTAGTTACTCCACAATACTAACCTAATTGACAGAGTATGCACTCACTAACTGTAAGTCGCTCTGGATAAGAGCGTCTGCTAAATGACTAAAATGTAAATGTAAAAGAAGGAAACCTGTACATGCATTGTGTTTGCAATAAGGCACTAAAATAAAACTGCAAATAATGTGGCAAAGAAATGAACTTTATGCCCTGAATACAAATCGTAATGTTTGGGGCAAATCCAACACAACACATCACTGAGTACCACTCTTCATATTTCCAAGCATCGTGGTGGCTGCATCATGTTATGGGTATGCATGTCATTGGCAAGGACTAGATACTTTTTTAGGATAAAAATAAACGGCATAGAGCTAAGTACAGGCAGATTCCTAGAGGAAAACCTGGTTCAGTCTGCTTTCCAACAGACACTGGGAGACAAATTCCCTCTTCAGCAGGACAATAACCTAAAACACAAGGCCAAATATTCACTGGAGTTGCTTACCAAGACGACATTGAATGTTTCTGAGTGGCTTAGTTACAGTTTTGACTTAATTCGGCTTGAAAACCTATGGCAAAAAAAAAATGGCTGTCTATATAATGTATAATGCATATATTTTACAATCCAGTTGTGCAAAGCTCTTGGAGATTTATCAAGTAAGACACAGCTTTAATCGACTCAGGGGTGGGAATACTTATGTAAATGAGATATTTCTGTATGTAATTTCCAATACATTTGCAAAAATTTCTAAAGCGTGTTTTCAATTTGTCATTATGGGGTATTGTGTGTAGCTGCGTGAGAGAAAATATTATAATTGAATCCATTTTGAATTCAGGCTGTAATAAAACAACATGTGGAATAAGTTAAGGGGTATGAATACTTTCTGAATGCACTGTATATCTGCAAGAAAGTGATAAATAAGTGACTGTTTGAAATGGGGTCATATAAACATTGCCTTATTTATATTTTTACATATAACATAAAGTTAATTCTGTCTGAAATAGTCATGCTATAATGGGCGTCGTTTCTCAGACCACATTTCCATTCTGGCTCAAACAAAGCAATCTGATCATGCTCCAGTCAAAAACAGCTATAGGGAATGCCTATACATTGTCCAATCTCCTTCCACACATTGATTTCATCTTATTCAGAAAAAAACAAAACTTGAAATTAAGTGTTGTTTCAGTGTCTTGTTGCAGGTTGTGCAATGTTCAAAAGTGTGTGAGAGAAAAAGCATTAACTTGTGTGTGTGGTGTCAAGTGTGGATGGTCCTATGTATGCAAATAGCCGAGATTGGATATTTCAGCACCATGGACAGCAGCGACATTGGGATAGCGAGATCTGTAATTCAGCAACACATGACACTGGATAGTGGCTGTCTCAGGTGAAGTTGGCATTGGGAAAATCCCATCTAATGGGAAACGAGGCACAGGAGTCAAAAAGACTGAAGGAGAAGACTCCCACAGGAACTCTTGGCTTAACTGTTCTGCCACATTCATTTCAAATGTTACATTTTTCGATTTGTAAATAAAAGGGAACACATCTGCAAATAATGTAAACTGACTTTTCTAACTACACTGTACAGCTTTAGTGTGTCTGTGCGTCATTGGTACAACTGCAAGCAATTCGCTTCTCAAATCCTTCTCAAATGTCTGTTTAATGTGAGAAATATAATGAAAAACAACTGTTAGACTAATACAATGCGTACTGTCATGAATTATTACTATTCCCAACAAGACAACGAAGTGATGGTCTTTACCCGCCATGGAGACTTATAAAGGCTACTTCCCCCCCACCAAAAGTTCCCACGCTGAGCGATATTGTTTACTACATCATTATGCATATAATTCAAGTCATACCTTTATTGTCATTCATGCTCTTATTTTTAACCGAGTAGCTTTGCAAAAGTGTAACCTGCGTCAATTCAGAGCTATGACCCACTTGAGGCACAGATCTCTTAAAAAGTGAGGTGGAACTTTCTGAGGTGGAAGTTGGGAGAGTTATATTTCAGTGAAACGTAAGTGAAGGAGGCCCCGCTCTCTCGCTTTCCCAGATGTTTAGTTCATTTCATTCCGATCTCCTTTGCATTATTGTAGCCATTTTCTGTAGCCTGTCAACTATGCTTCTGTCTATCCCTGTTCTCTCCTCTCTGCACAGGCTATACAAACGCCTCACACCGCGTGGCTGCTGCCACTCTAACCTGGTGGTCCCTGCGCGCACGACCCACGTGGAGTTCCAGATCTCCGGCAGCATCTGGAACTGCCGTTCTGCGGCCAACAAGGCAGAGTTAATCTCAGCCTATGCTACCCTCCAGTCCCTCGACTTCTTGGCGCTGACGGAAACATGGATTACCACTGAAAACACTGCTACTCCTACTGCTCTCTCCTCGTCTGACCATGTGTTCTTGCATACCCCGAGAGCATCTGGTCAGCAGGGTGGTGGCACAGGAATCCTCATCTCTCCCAAGTGGACATTCTCTCTTTTTCCCCTGACCCATCTGTCTATCTCCTCATTTGAATTCCATGCTGTCACAGTCACTAGCCCATTCAAGCTTAACATCCTTATCATTTATCGCCCTCCAGGTTCCCTTGGAGAGTTCATCAATGAGCTTGACGCCTTGATAAGTTCCTTTCCTGAGGATGGCTCACCCCTCACAGTTCTGGGTGACTTTAACCTCCCTACGTCAACCTTTGACGCATTTCTCTCTGCCTCCTTCTTTCTGTGTCACGGAGGCTCTCCGCACTGCCAAAGCTAACTCTCTCTCCTCTGCTCTTGTCCTTCTAGACCTGTCTGCTGCCTTTGATACTGTGAACCATCAGATCCTCCTCTCCACCCTCTCCGAGTTGGACATCTCCGGCGCGGCTCACTCTTGGATTGCGTCCTACCTGACAGGTCGCTCCTACCAAGTGGCGTGGCAGGAATCTGTCTCCGCACCACGTGCTCTCACCACTGGTGTCCCCCAGGGCTCAGTTCTAGGCCCTCTTCTATTCTCGCTATACACCAAGTCACTTGACTACCTCTAGCGAGCACACGGAGGGCTGTGCGGCCCCCCAAAGACATGCCACCCCACACCATGACTGACCCACCGCCAAACCGGTCATGCTGGAGGATGTTGCAGGCAGCAGAACGTTCTCCACGGCGTCTCCAGACTCTGTCACGTCTGTCACGTGCTCAGTGTGAACCTGCTTTCATCTGTGAAGAGCACAGGACACCAGTGGCGAATTTGCCAATCTTGGTGTTCTCTGGCAAATACCAAATGTCCTGCACGGTGTTGGGCTGTAAGCCCAACCCCCACCTGTGGACGTCGGGCCCTCATACCACCCTCATGGAGTCTGTTTCTGACCGTTTGAGCAGACACATGTACATTTGTGGCCTGCTGGAGGTCATTTTGCAGGGCTCTGGCAGTGCTCCTCCTGCTCCTCCTTGCACAAAGGCAGAGGTAGCAGTCCTGCTGCTGGGTTGTTGCCCTCCTACGGCCTCCTCCACATCTCCTGATGTACTGGCTTGTCTCCTGGTAGCGCCTCCATGCTCTGGACACTACGCTGACAGACACAGCAAACCTTCTTGCCACAGCTCGCATTGATGTGCCATCCTGGATGTGCTGCACTACCTGAGCCACTTGTGTGGGTTGTAGACTCCGTCTCATGCTACCACTAGAGTGAAAGCACCACCAGCATTCAAAAGTGACCAAAACATCAGCCAGGAAGCATAGGAACTGAGAAGTGGTCTGTGGTCACCAGCTGCAAAACCAGTCCTTTATTGGGGGTGTCTTGCTAATTGCCTATAATTTCCACCTGTTGTCTATTCCATTTGCACAACAGCATGTGAAATGTATTGTCAATCAGTGTTGCTTCCTAAGTGGACAGTTTGATTTCACAGAAGTGTGATTGACTTGGAGTTACATTGTGTTGTTTAAGTGTTCCCTTTATTTTTTTGAGCAGTGTATATATACAGTGGGGAAAAAAGTATTTAGTCAGCCACCAATTGTGCAAGTTCTCCCACTTAAAAAGATGAGAGAGGCCTGTAATTTTCATCATAGGTACACGTCAACTATGACAGACAAAATGAGAAAAAAAAATCCAGAAAATCACATTGTAGGATTTTTAATGAATTTATTTGCAAATTATGGTGGAAAATAAGTATTTGGTCAATAACAAAAGTTTCTCAATACTTTGTTATATACCCTTTGTTGGCAATGACACAGGTCAAACGTTTTCTGTAAGTCTTCACAAGGTTTTCACACACTGTTGCTGGTATTTTGGCCCATTCCTCCATGCAGATCTCCTCTAGAGCAGTGTTGTTTTGGGGCTGTCGCTGGGCAACACGGACTTTCAACTCCCTCCAAAGATTTTCTATGGGGTTGAGATCTGGAGACTGGCTAGGCCACTCCAGGACCTTGAAATGCTTCTTACGAAGCCACTCCTTCGTTGCCCGGGCGGTGTGTTTGGGATCATTGTCATGCTGAAAGACCCAGCCACGTTTAATCTTCAATGCCCTTGCTGATGGAAGGAGGTTTTCACTCAAAATCTCACGATACATGGCCCCATTCATTCTTTCCTTTACACGTATCAGTCGTCCTGGTCCCTTTGCAGAAAAACAGCCCCAAAGCATGATGTTTCCACCGCCATGCTTCACAGTAGGTATGGTGTTCTTTGGATGCAACTCAGCATTCTTTGTCCTCCAAACACGACGAGTTGAGTTTTTACCAAAAAGTTATATTTTGGTTTCATCTGACCATATGACATTCTCCCAATCCTCTTCTGGATCATCCAAATGCACTCTAGCAAACTTCAGACGGGCCTGGACATGTACTGGCTTAAGCAGGGGGACACGTCTGGCACAGCAGGATTTGAGTCCCTGGCGGCGTAGTGTGTTACTGATGGTAGGCTTTGTTACTTTGGTCCCAGCTCTCTGCAGGTCATTCACTAGGTCCCCCCGTGTGGTTCTGGGATTTTTGCTCACCGTTCTTGTGATCATTTTGACCCAACGGGGTGAGATCTTGCGTGGAGCCCCAGATCGAGGGAGATTATCAGTGGTCTTGTATGTCTTCCATTTCCTGATAATTGCTCCCACAGTTGATTTCTTCAAACCAAGCTGCTTACCTATTGCAGATTCAGTCCTCCCAGCTTGGTGCAGGTCTACAATTTTGTTTCTGGTGTCCTTTGACAGCTCTTTGGTCTTGGCCATAGTGGAGTTTGGAGTGTGACTGTTTGAGGTTGTGAACAGGTGTCTTTTATACTGATAACAAGTTCAAACAGGTGCCATTAATACAGGTAACGAGTGGAGGACAGAGGAGCCTCTTAAAGAAGAAGTTACAGGTCTGTGAGAGCCAGAAATCTTGCTTGTTTGTAGGTGACCAAATACTTATTTTCCACCATAATTTGCAAATAAATTCATAAATGTGATTTTCTGGATTATTTTTTCTCAATTTGTCTGTCATAGTTGACGTGTACCTATGATGAAAATTACAGGCCTCTCTCATCTTTTTAAGTGGGAGAACTTGCACAATTGGTGGCTGACTAAATACTTTTTTCCCCCACTGTATATATATACATACATACATACATATACACATACACACAAACACACATATATATACATACATATATACACATACACATATATACATATATATATATATACACACACACACACCATTACACATCACTATTATTAAAATACCAGTGGCATTAAAATAAAGGATAGTTGTAAACAAATTTATAAGAATGGCCCAAAAAATAAGTACAATGCAATCTGCAACCCTGTGTTTGTGTGTGTGCGTGTGTGCGTGCGTGTGAATGAAAGGGTCTGTCTATCCCAGTAGTATGCATATTAGATGCAGTAGTTGGGGCACCTCTCCAATCTCTGATAGTTCTAGGTGTCTTTTGCCAGAGGTTACCTCAGCATATGTAGGCTGATGATCTGAATGATACATGGTGTGGACTGCATCATGTGGTGTACTTCTCTGAAGGACAGTGTTTTGCCCGACCCTGGAGTAGTGGGCAGTGCTGTGTTGTGATGGGCCAGGTCTAGTAGAGCTGTGTCGTGATGGGACGGGTCTGGTCGTGCTGTCCTGAGGCGGGTCTGGTCTGGTAAATCTGTGCTGTGTTGGGCCTGGTCTTGTAGAGCTGTGTTGTGATGGGACGGGTCTGGTCGTGCTGTCCTGAGGCGGGTCTGGTCTGGTAAATCTGTGCTGTGGTGGGCCTGGTCTTGTAGAGCTGTGCTGTAATAAGCCGTGTCTGGCTATTCTCTCTTGGGGATGGTGGGGGTACTGTTGTTTCAGAAAGTGGGGCGGGGGGAGGGGGGGGCTCTGTTGCTGAGTTGATGGGTGTGTGGGTCCCTGCCAAGTGTTGCATCCTTTAGGTCCTTGGCAAAGGTTCTGATACTGTCCTGATCAAAAAAAGATGTACATTATTGTATAAATGTTCACATGTCAGAGTGGGGTGGTGAGCCGTTCTGACGTTGAGCAGTGAGGCACAGTCCACAGTGATCTGTTGATTTATTTTTTCGATCAACTTTCCTGGGAAGTCTATTCTTGGTAGGAGGGTGGACACAACTATATTGGTTGTTGGGAACATAGCCTGTGCCCGTTCTGCCACTCTTCTCACTGCCCCAGATACATTTTCACCTTTGGCATGAAGGTCGTTTGTGCCAGTGTGGATGATGATGTTGTCGGGGGTGTCAATCCTGGTCTGACTGAGTAGCTGCATTGCACTCTCAGTTGTAGGACACCAGAACTTATACACCTGGTGTCTAGGGAATAATCTTTCCTGGACTAAGAACTTCCCATTTGAATCAATAAGGATTGCAGTTGTGGGTGACTGTCTGGGTGGAGCAGACTGGGAGACTGGTATTCTGACCTGGGCTGGAGCAGACTGGGTGGCTGGTTGGCTGACCTGGGCTGGAGCACACTGGGTGGCTGGTTGGCTGACCTGGGTTGGAGCAGACTGGGTGGCTGGTTGGCTGACCTGGGCTGGAGCAGACTGGTAGGTGGGTGCAGTGTCATCAGGCTGTGTGGTGGAGGCCATGCTGGTCTCAGGTTCTGCTTGTGTTGTACCAGGCTGGTGGACATGTTCTCTAGATGCAGAGGACATATTGACTAGCTGCTGGTTGAGGGTCTCAATGTACCTCTCTCTTTGTTTTAGCTCCTTTCTTGTTGTGCTCAGATGGTCTCTGAGGTCATCATTTGTCTGACTCAGTTTGTCCATTCTGCTTACTAATTTAGCAATAGATGCTCTACTCTCCTCCCTGAACTGTTTCATCTCTTCTTTTAGTTTCTGGACAGTGTCCTCCTCCCTCTCTCTGAATTCTATGACCTCTGCTTCAATTAGAGAGAGGGTGTTGTGGAAACGTTGCATAGCAGGTGTTCTTGGTGTTGTAGGCATGTCCTTGGCTTTGTCTGCTGCAGTTGAGGTAGGTAGAGGGACACTGAGGGCTTCTTGCTGGGTCACAGAGACCGTTGGGGCCTGCTTTTCTCCATCTCCCTCCTTGACTTTTTCCTCAGTTTCTGAGATGAGTTTAGCTTCTGCTTTTAGGGTAGCAAACATATTCTCAAAATCCTGGAGGCTTGAATCATTGCCTTGTATCAATACAGTTCCATTATTATATAAGTTTACTGTTTGATACGTGTTGCTCTGGTCAGCGTCTTAAAAAATGCTGATCTGACATCCTTGGCTGATGCCTCTCTTTTTTGAGAAAGGGAAATTGTTGCAAATAACCCGTTTTCATATGTGCCCTTGTTTGGTATGAAATATTACATTTGCTCTTGTTTTGCAACTGGTAAGATCTGCAAACAGGCATTCATGGTTCTGTCCCATCATCAAACCTTTGAAACTTTTCTTAGCTTTCTCCGTCTGGATGTCTGGTGGGTAAACAATTTCACACAATGTTGCAATAGAAGCGTTGTTTCTTGTATTATTCTCTCTTGTGTCTTTTAGAGGACTGTTTTACTTTGATGTCATTTGTCTTCTGTCCTTATTTTGTCTTATTTTGTCTTTCTTTTCTTCAGTTAACTAGATATTCTTTGTTAGCTAGCTAGCTTCTTCCAGGAGAGTCCCTAGCAACTGCTTAGCAACTGGTAAACAATTCAGCTAGCTAAGATAACTGTAAAGTTTTATGAAAAATAGTTACTTTTTCAAAAGCCTTTCTTCTTTGTTTGTTGCTTGTTTTGTCTCTTATTCAGTTTTGCAGTTTTCTTTTGGTTTTTTTCCGATGTACTTCACTCTAAAAACCATGTACATTTCAATTTTTGTAGGAGCTCATTTTTTCATCAGCTGCTGCTCTATTTGGACTTTTTGGAATAGTATCTCTCTCTCACTCGCCCTCTCTCTCTCTCTCTCTCTCTCTCTCACTCGCCATCTCTCTCACTCTCTCTCTCTCTCTCTCTCTCTCACTCGCCATCTCTCTCTCTCTCTCTCTCTCTCTCTCTCCAGTCTCTCTCTCTCTCTTTCTCTCTCTCTCTCTCTCTCTCTCTCTCTAGAGACTGGAGAGAGAGAGATAGACTGGAGAGAGAGGGACTGGAGAGAGAGAGAGAGAGAGAGAGAGAGAGAGATAAACTATCTTACTCAAACTTGATCTTTATCCATAGATTACACATTCATTTTGGATTTTAGATTAATCCATAGATTAAAGTCCATACCAGACAATAGAATGGTTCAAGAGTGCATCTGTTCATACCGCTAAACGGTTTAATGAGCACTAGGTGGCAGTGTTTCATCGTGTTTGTTTGTAATATAGTGTGTGTTACAGTTCTTCATTTTTTTATTTCACCTTTATTTAACCAGGTAAGCCAGTTGAGAACAAGTTCTCATTTACAACTGCGACCTGGCCAAGATAAAGCAAAGCAGTGCGATAAAAACAACAACAACACAGAGTTACACATGGGATAAACAAAATATACAGTCAATAACACAATAGAAAATCTATATACAGTGTGTGCAAATGTAGTAAGTTATGGAGGTAAGGCAATAAATAGGCCATAGTGCAAAATAATTACAATTTAGTATTAACACTGGAGTGATAGATGTGCAGAAGATGATGTCAGTTACTAGTTGCCTGTCCAAAATTGTAATCAGTAACGTAACTTTTGGATTACCCAAACTCAGTAATGTAATCTGATTACTTTTAGTTACGTTTTGATTACTGTCCCTTTAAGAGGCATTAGAAGAAGACAAAAAGGATCCATCAAACGCATTTGGTGTGTCATCATAGTGGTCTCTGATTGGTGGTCATCATTTGGTGTGTCATCATAGTGGTCTGTGATTGGTGGTCATCATTTGGTGTGTCATCATAGTGGTCTCTGATTGGTGGTCATCATTTGTTGTCTCATCATAGTGGTCTCTGATTGGTGGTCATCATTTGGTGTGTCATCATAATGGTCTCTGATTGGTGGTCATCATTTGGTGTGTCATCATAGTGGTCTCTGACTGGTGGTCATCATTTGGTGTGTCATCATAGTCGTTTCTGATTGGTGGTCAGACTCTCTCAGGTGGAACAAACTAAAACTTGTTTCAATGCTGAATTGAAAGTCATTGAGTGAAGAGAAAAGTGTCAATATTTTTTTCGCAAACTTCCTTTCTGAATTTAAAGGTAATCCAAGAAGTAATCATCTAGTTTTTCAAAAGTATCTGTAATCTGATTACAATATTTTTGCTGGTAACATAACTGATTACAAGTACAATTTTCTTGTGTGTGTCTGTCTGTGTCTGTCTGTCTGTCTGTCTGTGTGTGTGTGTGTGTGTGTGTGTGTGTGTGTTTTACACTCTGCACCCTCAGCAGTAAAGTGAAATATTATGACTCCAGTTCTGAGAAGATGAGACTTTGTATTCCAGAGCTGATGTCTTTACAATATCCCTCCTGTCATCTGTCTGACATCACTTTCAATTTCCTTTTCAGTCTTTTTGTACTGTAGTCCTATTCTATTACCCCAGTGATATCTGAGACGTGCTGAGAGCTAGTCACATAGTAAAGGAGACATACAGTTGAAGTCGGAAGTTTACATACACTTAGGTTGGAGTCATTAAAACTCGTTTTTCAACCACTCCACACATTTCATGTTAACAAACTATAGTTTTGGCAAGTTGGTTAGGACATCTAATTTGTGCATGACACAAGTAATTTTTCCAACAATTGTTTACAGACTGATTATTTCACTTATAATTCACTGTATCACAATTCCTAAGTTGACTGTGCCTTTAAATACACTAAGTTGACTGTGCCTTTAAACAGCTTGGAAAATTCCAGAAAATGGCTTTAGAAGCTTCTGATAGGCTAATTGGCATTGTTTGAGTCAATTGGAGGTGTACCTGTGGATGTATTTCCAGGCCTACCTTCAAACTCAGTGCCACTTTGCTTGACATCGTGGGAAAATCAAAAGAAATCAGCCAAGACCTCAAAAAAAAAATGACCATCGTTCTGTTAGGAGGAAAAAGGGGGTTGCTTGCAAGTCGAAGAACACCCTCCCAACCGTAAAGCACGGGGGTGGCAGCATCATGCTCTGGGGGTGATTTTCCAAGCTGTTTAAAGGCATCTGCGGAGATGGTGCCGGAGAAGATGGCTGTCGTTTTACAGCCCTCTAACCAATTGTACTATTATGTGTGTTTTTTTGCGTAATTTGTAATTTATTCTGTACATAATGTTTCTGCCATCGTCTCTTATAACCAAAAAGAGCTTCTGGATATCAGGATAGCGATTACTCACCTCATATTGGACGAAGATTTTTTCTTCAACGAGTCGGATGCGAAGGATATCCTACAGACACCCGACAAGGCCCACATCCCCGTCATTCGCAGGAGAAAGAGACGGAGATATCATGGACGTAGGTCGGGATGCCTTGTAAGGATCCGACGGCGAGCGTTCAATCATTTGAAAATAAATTAGATTACCTACAATTACGGTTATCCTACCAACGGGACATTAAAAACGGTAATATCTTATGTTAACCAAGTCGTGGCTGAACGACGACATGGACAACACAACATACAGCTGACGGGATTTACGCTACATCGATGGATAGAACGGCTGACTCCGGTAAGACAAGGGGTGGCGGTCTGTGTATATTTGTAAACAACAGCTGGTGCACAAAATCAAATACTAAGGAAGTCTTGAGGTTTTGCTCGCCTGAGGTAGAGTTTCTTATGATAAGCTGTAGACCACACTATTTACCAAGAGAGTTTTCATCTCTATTTTTCATAGCTGTCTATTTACCACCACAAACCAATGCTGGCATTAAGATTGCACTCAACGAGCTGTATATGGCCATAAGTAAACAGGAAAATGCTCATCCAGAGGCAGCGCTCCTAGTGGCCGTTGACTTTAATGCAGGGAAATTTTAATCCGTTCTACCTAATTTCTACCAGCATGTTAAATGTGCAACCAGAGGAAAGAAACTCTAGACCACCTTTACTCCACACACAGAGACGCATACAAAGCTCTCCCTCGCCCTCCATTTGGCAAATCTGACCATAACTCTATCCTCCTGATTCCTGCTTATAAGCTAAAACTAAAGCAGGAAGCACCAGTGACTCGGTTAATAAAAAAGTGGTCAGATGACGCAGATGCTAAGCTACAGGACTGTTTTGCTAGCACAGACTGGAACATGTTCCGGGATTCTTCAGATAGCATTGAGGAGTACACCACATCAGTCACTTGCTACATCAATAAGTGCATCGATGACGTCGTCCCCACAGTGACTGTACGTACATACCCCAACCAGAAGCCATGGATTACAGGCAGCATCCGCACTGAGCTAAAGGGTAGAGCTGCCGCTTTCAAGGAGCGGGACTCTAACCTGGACGCTTATAAGAAATCCCGCAATGCCCTCCGACGAACCATCAAACAGGCAAAGAGTCAATACAGGACTAAGATTGAATCGTACTACACCGGCTCTGACGCTTGTCGGATGTGTCAGGGCTTGAAAACTATTACAGACTACAAAGGGAAGCACAGCCGCGAGCTGCCCAGTGACACAAGCCGACCAGACGAGCTAAACCTCTATGCTCGCGTCGAGGCAAGCAACACTGAAGCATGCATGAGAGCACCAGCTGTTCCGGATGACTATGTGATCACGCTCTCCGTAGCCGATGTGAGTAAGACTTTTAAGCAGTTTAACATTCACAAGGTCGCAGGGTCAGACGGATTACAAGGACGTGTACTCCGAGCAAGTGTCGACCAACTGGCAAGTGTCTTCACTGACATTTTCAACATGTCCCTGACTGAGTCTGTAATACCAACATGTTTCAAGCAGACCACCATAGTCCCCGTGCCCAAGGACACTAAGATAACCTGCCTAAATGACTACCGACCCGTAGCACTCAAGTCTGTAGCCATGAAGTGCTTTGAAAGGCTGGTCATGGCTCACATTATCCCAGAAACCCTAGACCCACTCTAATTTGCATACCGCCTCAACAGATCCACAGATGATGCAATCTCTATTGCACTCCACACTGCCTTTTCCCACCTGGACAAGAGGAACACTTACATGAGAATGCTGTTCATTGACTACAGCTCAGCGTTCAACACCACAGTGCCCTCAAAGCTCATCACTAAGCTAAGGATCCTGGGACTAAACACCTCCCTCTGCAACTGGATCCTGGACTTCCTGACGGGCCGCCCCCAGGTGGTAAGGGTAGGTAACAACACATCTGCCACGCTGATCCTCAACACGGGGGCCCCTCAGGGTTGCGTGCTCAGTTCCCTCCTGTACTCCCTGTTCACCCATGACTGCATGGCCAGGCACGACTCCAACACCATCATTAAGTTTGCAGACGACACAACAATGGTAGGCCTGATCACCGACAACGATGAAACAGCCTATAGGGAGGAGGTCAGAGACCTGGCTGTGTGGTGCCAGGATAACAACCTCTTCCTCAACGTGACCAAGACAAAGGAGATGATTGTGAACTACAGGAAAAAAAAGAGGACTGAGCACGCCCCCATTCTCATCGACTGGGCTGTAGTGGAACAGGTTGAGAGCTTCAAGTTCCTTGGTGTCCACATCACCAACGAACAATCATGTCCAAACACACCAAGACAGTCGTGAAGAGGGCACGACAAAGCCTATTCCCCCTCAGGAGACTGAAAAGATTTGGCATGGGTCCTCAGATCCTCAAAAAGTTCTACAGCTGCACCATCCTGACTGGTTGCATCACCGCCTGGTATGGCAACTGCTCGGCCTCCGACCGCAAGGCACTACAGAGGGTAGTGCGTACGGCCCAGTACATCACTGGGGCCAAGCTTCCTGCCATCCAGGACCTCTATACCAGGCGGTGTCAGAGGAAGGCCCTCAAAATTGTCAAAGACTCCAGCCACCCTAGTCATAGACTGCTCTCTCTGCTACCGCACGGCAAGCGGTACCAGAGCGCCAAGTCTAGGTCCAAAAGGCTTCTCAACAGCTTCTACCCCCAAGCCATAAGACTCCTGAACAGCTAATCATGGCTACCCGGATTATTTGCACTGCCCCCCCCCACCACCACCCCATCTTTTTACGCTGCTGCTACTCTGTTAATTATTTATGCATAGTCACTTTAACACTACCCACATGTACATATTACCTAAACTACCTCAACTACCTCAACTAGCCGGTGCCCCCGCACATTGACTCTGCACTGGTACCCCCCTACTGTTATTTTATTTTACTTCTGCTCTTTTTTTATCAACAATTTTTTGTTGTTGTTGTTTTATTTTACTTTTTTATTAAAAGATAAATGCATTGTTGGTTAAGGGCTGTAAGTAAGCATTTCACGGTAATGTCTACACCTGTTGTATTTGGCGCATGTGGCAAATAAAATGGCTTAAGGACAACAAAGTCAAGGTATTGGAGTGGCCATCACAAAGCCCTGACCTCAATCTTAAAGAAAATGTGTGGGCAGAACTGAAAAAGTGTGTGCGAGCAAGGAGTCCTACAAACCCGACTCAGTTACACCAGCTCTGTCAGGAGGAATGGGCCAAAATTCACCCAACTTATTGTGGGAAGCTTGTGGAAGGCTACCCGAAACGTTTGACCCAAGTTAAACAATTTTTAAAGGCAATGTTACCAAGTACTAATTTAGTGTATGTCAACTTCTGACCCACTGGGAATGTGATGAAAGAAATAAAAGCTGAAATAAATCATTCTCTCTACTATTATTCTGACATTTCACATTCTTAAAATAAAGTGGTGATCCTAACTGACCTAAAACAGGGAATTTATACTAGGATTAAACGTCAGGAATTGTGAAAAACTGAGTTTAAATATATTTGGCTAAGGTGTATGTAAACTTCCGACTTCAACTGTACATTTCATTTTAATATTTAAGATCTTTTTTCATGATGGCAGTGTGCTTTTACCTTTGATTACCTGATTGTTTCGTACAAGTTGTGTTCTAACCATTTAATTGCGCTCTCTCTCTCTCTCTCTCTCTGTGTTTGTGTGCTCTCACTGTTGTTGTGCGTGTGTTCCAGGATGTTTGTAACCCAGTTGGTACCTGACAGTAACCTGCTGATGTTGGTGATACAGGCAGACTGTGACTGTTCCCGTCAGTACCCTCCTATCACCATGGAACCCAAGGAAGTGAAATATATCCTTTAACTTACTGGTTCACTCTCACAAGCCCTCTTCCTGACACAGACAGTGATTGAAAGAGGTATAATGGTGTTGTGGGATTTGATATCTATGAATAAGCAGTTCCAGTCATGTATCAGACAAATAACTTATCTTATTATGTTCTCTTTCATTTAAACCAGTTAGGAATTGCTGTTTTACACTGTGGGGAGCAGTCTCTTCTCAACCTCTTCTCCTTGACACATTGAATCACATTAAATCTCTCATAAATCAAATTGATATCCCACATCAATGTTCAATCAAATGTATTTATAAAGCCCTTTTTACATCAGCAGATGTCACAAAGTGCTTATACAGAAACCCAGAGAGAGAGAGAGAATACACCAGATATGACAGACTGACCCTACACGTAGACTATTGCAGCATATATACTTGTTGTTCAGAGGGGTTGGGTTAAATGCGGAAGACATATTTCAGTTGAATGCATTCAGTTGTACAACTGACTAGATATCCCCCTTTACCTTGTTAAGTGTGTTGGTATTGCAGCATAGATACTTGTTATTGTTGTTAAGTGTGTTGGTATTGCAGCATAGATACTTGTTATTGTTGTTAAGTGTGTTGGTATTGCAGCATAGATACTTGTTGTTACATTTTACATTTACATTTACATTTAAGTGTGTTGGTATTGCAGCATAGATACTTGTTGTTGTTGTTAAGTGTGTTGGTGTCCTTGACCTCTGTGTACATAACGCCTCAGTAAAGTGTGACAGGATGAAATCTCAGAAGGTCCGTAGGAGACCCGAGTCCTGCCACGCATACCATCCTCAGGTCAGCACCCCATATTGGTCCACTGCCTCCCCTTATTGGTCCAGTGACACCTCTCTGAACCAATCACTTCAAGTGGATGGATTGACATCAGAAGAGAACATCTGCTGTACTATTCACAAAGCTCCCTTAATATTTTGGGAAAAACAAAACATCAAACTGAGTATTTTCTATCCTAAAGATCAAAAATATGAACTTTCTAGCCTTATGCAGTGTGTTCATTATACCACAGGTTGTAACTGTATGTGTTGTTATTGATTGATTACAGGAAAACGCCAAGGAGTGTGGAGGTGCATCACAGATCTACCCGTCTGTCTCTCTCTTCCTCACCTGTCTCACTGCCTCCTTCGCCTGTCTCAAGGCCTCCACGCTGGTCTTCCGATGACAGACAGACAGCTACCTAGCCTAAACCCAGACCCCCTCTGAATCGGAATCTCCCTGGAGGATTCCAGAATGCCTGAACATAGCATGCCTGCTACTGCTTGCGTTATCTTTATCAATCAATATGACTATATGACTTAAGTTATGATATTGATCATTTGGGTTATGAATCATCTTCCTGGTTGTATATCAGCTAAAAACATACATTATACAATATTGACAATACATTCAATAGGAAAAATGTGTCATTGCACAAGGAGAAGTGCTAACCTTTCTTGCCCTTCTTCTTGGTGCTCTCATCCCAGGTGTTGGCACTGACCAGGGACATGTTGCCCTGGCCCAGGGAGGGAAGCAGTTTGGGCCGGGGGGCAACCGGGGGTTTGGGGTCCATCTTTGGAGGAGGAGCATCCCTCTGGGCTCTCCTGGCCAGCAGGGGTCCTGTCCGGACGAAGGCCTCAGGCCTGGTGATGTCCCTGGGGGGGCTGGTTGTACTTCTGGCAGCCTCCTCTGGCTGGGCAGCCTCCGGCATGGAGAGAAAAAACACATTGTTGCTGAAGCTGCATGGCTCTGGCAGGGCCAGCTCTTTCAAAGTCAGAGGGCAGGTAGGACAAGACTCAGGCTGGACCAGACTAACTGCAGGGCAGGTAGGACGAGACTCAGGCTGGACCAGACTAACTGCAGGGCAGGTAGGATGAGAATCAGGCTGGATCCGACTCACTGTAGCAGGGCAGGTAGGACGAGACTCAGGCATAATGGGACACACAGAATTACTGGGCCTCACTTTTCTCCTAGTGGTGCGCCGAGGGTTGCTAGGTATCCCCTCAGGTCTGGAAGGCTGTACATCAGACTGAACCAGGCCAACAGGGCTAACAGGCCGTCTAGTGGTGCGCTGAGGGTTGCTAGGCATCCCCTCAGGTCTGGAAGGCTGTACATCAGACTGAACCAGGCCAACAGGGCTAACAGGCCGTCTAGTGGTGCGCTGAGGGTTGCTAGGCATCCCCTCAGGTCTGGAAGGCTGTACATCAGACTGAACCAGGCCAACAGGGTTAACAGGCCGTCTAGTGGTGCGCCGAGGGTTGCTAGGCATCCCCTCAGGTCTGGAAGGCTGTACATCAGACTGAACCAGGCCAACAGGGCTAACAGGCCGTCTAGTGGTGCGCCGAGGGTTGCTAGGCAACCCCTCAGGTCTGGTAGGCTGTACATCAGGCTGGACCAGGCCAACAGGTCTAACAGGCCGTGTAGTCGTGCGCCGAGGGTTGCTAGGCATCCCCTCAGGTCTGGAAGGCTGTACATCAGACTGAACCAGGCTAACAGGCCGTCTAGTGGTGCGCCGAGGGTTGCTAGGTATCCCCTCAGGTCTGGAAGGCTGTACATCGGACTGGACCCTGCCAACAGGGCTAACAGGCCGTCTAGTGGTACGCAGAGGGTTGCTAGGCATCCCCTCAGGTCTGGTAGGCTGTACATCAGACTGGACCAGGCCAACAGGGCTAACAGGCCGTCTAGTGGTGCGCCGAAGGTTGCTAGGTATCCCCTCAGGTCTGGAAGGCTGTACATCGGACTGGACCCTGCCAACAGGGCTAACAGGCCGTCTAGTGGTGCGCTGAGGGTTGCTAGGCATCCCCTCAGGTCTGGAAGGCTGTACATCAGACTGAACCAGGCTAACAGGCCGTCTATTGGTGCGCCGAGGGTTGCTAGGCATCCCCTCAGGACTGGAAGGCTGTACATCAGAGACTGAACCAGGCCAACAGGGCTAACAGGCCGTCTAGTGATGCGCCGAGGGTTGCTAGGCATCCCCTCAGGTCTGGAAGGCTGTACATCAGACTGAACCAGGCCAACAGGGCCAACAGGCCATCTAGTGGTGCACCAAGGGTTGCTAGGCTTCCTCTCAGGTCCGGTGGCTGTACATCAGACTGAACCAGGCCAACAGGGCTAACAGGCCGTCTAGTGGTGCGCCGAAGGTTGCTAGGTATCCCCTCAGGTCTGGAAGGCTGTACATCGGACTGGACCCTGCCAACAGGGCTAACAGGCCGTCTAGTGGTACGCCGAGGGTTGCTGGACATCGCCTCAGGTCTGGTAGGCTGTACATCAGACTGGACCAGGCCAACAGGGCTAACAGGCCGTCTAGTGGTGCGCCGAGGGTTGCTAGGCCTCCCCTCAGGGCTAGTGATGCTTACAGGGCTTCTTGCCCTCATCATCTCAGGCTGGTGCAGGCTCTCTGGGCTGCTGGGCCGGGAATCAGGCAGAAGCGTGTTGTTCTTCAGAACCTCAGTGAAGGAGAGGTCCTTGTTGCTTCTGCGTCTGTTGGTCTGGGCAGGCAGCTGGATGGGCGGGGCAGGAACCAGAGAGTTGCTGCTGCTGTTAAACCAACCGGGAGACGCACAGCGTCCAGCCTGGACAGTAGCCATGGGCTGGAGGTCTCTCCTCTCTCTGTGGGCTGCTGTGGGCCTCTTGGGCCAGAGGTCATCAGGAGGTGGATCCTGAGGTAGAACCTGCAGGGAGGAGGGGGCCGAGGACCTGAAAGAGGAGGCCATCACAGGGGCCTGGCTGACCGCTTCTCTCTACAGCAGCACTCGGTTAGAAGGATGGAGCAGCGGAACACCGGTGGACCTCGTTCCTACAGATCCATTCAGGTTGGGCCTCCTATTCATCATTCACAACTTCAATGTCTGCAGCATTGAAGTTCCCCAAGAACACAGTGGCCTCCATTCTTAAATGGAAGAAGCTTGGAACCACCAAGATGCTTCCTAGAGCTGGCCGCCCGGCCAAACTGAGCAATCGGGAGAGAAGGGCCTTGGTCAGGGAGGTGACAAAGAACCCGATGGTCACTCTGACAGAGATCCAGAGTTCCTCTGCTGAGATGGGAGAACCCTCTCTGCAGCACTCCACCAATCAGGCTTTTAAGATAGAGTGGCCAGATGGAAGCCACTCCTCAGTAAAAGGCACATGACAGCCCGCTTGGAGTTTGCCAAAAGGCACCTAACAATTGTCTCTGATGACAGTATTTCAGACATGAGAGACAGTATATTGATAGATCTCTGATGACAGTATTTCAGACATGAGAGACAGTATATTGACAGATCTCTATGATGACAGTGCCAAAGATATACAGTACACTGAGTGTACAAAACATTAAGGACACCTTCTAAATATTTAGTTGCACCCCTCCCCCCTTTGCCCTCAACAGCCTCAATTCGTCGGGGCATGGAGTCTACAAGGTGTCGAAAGCGTTCCACAGGGATGCTGGCCCATGGTGACTCCAATGCTTCCCACAGTTGTGTCAAGTTGGCTGGATGTCCTTTGGGTGGTGGACCATTCTCGACATTGTGAAAATAATTATGTTCTTTGGTTTTTGATTTTTGATTTTTATTGCACACTTGTTTTCTGTGTACATACATTTGATTAAATCATACGCCTTACCACCAAGTCCACTTTGGAGAATTTTGTAGAATAGCCCTTCGTGCCAAATAGAATCAAATGCTTTTTTAAAGTCAATAAAGCAAGCAAAGATTTTGCCCTCTTTTTTTTGGTGGACATGTTTATTAATTAGTGTGTGTAAGGTGTATATATGGTCAGTAGTGCGATGGTTAGGGAGAAAGCCAATTTGACATTTACTTATAAAAAAAAATTATTGAAGAAAAGTTTGAATTCTTCATTTCAAAATGTTACAGAAAACCTTTCCAAAGTACGCAAATTCCCCTGTAATTATTGGGGTCTGATTTGTCTCCACTTTTGTGGATAGGGGAGATGAGCCCCTGGTTCCAGACATCAGGGAAGCAGCCAGAAGTTAAAACTATGTTGAACAATTTAAGCACAGCATTTTGCAACTCAGGTGTGCTGTTTTTCAGATTTCATTTCTGATGTTATCTAGACCACAGGCCTTCTTTGATTTTATAGATTTTAGCTTTTCATTTAGTTCTTGTTGGGTTATTGGGTAATCTAATGGATTTTGGTTGTTTTTAATGACTGATTCAAGGATGTTCAATTTTTCTTGAATAATTGGTTCTGTTGTAAGTCTTTTTGTGGGATGTTTTTGTATAGATTATCCAAATAAGTTTTCCAAATTCCTTCATCTTGTATGGCTAATTATTGTGGCTTTGTTGTGCTTAAATTGTTCCAAATGTCCCAGAACTGATTTTGGTCAATTTCACTTTCAATTTCATCAAGTGTCTTGTTGGTATAATTCAATTTCTTGCGTTTCAGTGTATGTTTATACTGTTTCAGAGTTTCAAAGTATTCAGCGTAGATCTGGGTTGTTTTGCTGCTTATGTTTTTCATTTGACATTTGTCTTAAGTGTTTTCTAATTGTTTTACATTCGTTATCAAACCATTTTTCAGAAATTTCTTTGTTTTTTTGTTTCTGATGTTGCATTTCTTTGGTTTTCTCAAATGTGTTTTCTATGCTGCTTTTTGGAAAATGCAATTGATGTTTTCAGTAGCTGAATTGACACCTTCTTTATTGTTTTGGTATTGTGAGTTATTGAAAAACTGTATAGAGTTCATCATTTCATATCATTTGAGTTCAATGTTTCAATGAATCTCTCTGCACTGTTTGGAGCCCATATGTACGATTGGTTCATGTTGTAGAGTTTATTGGGCTGTTTTTTTGAATGAATATTGCTGGTTAATTTCTTCAGAAACACGTTGATCTGACTGTGATCTGACAATGGTGTCTGTGGTCTGACAGTGAATGCACTAATGGAGGAGGGGTCAATGTCAGTGATGGCATAATCGACTACACTTGTCCCAAGAGCTGAGCAGGAAGTAAACTGACCTAAAGTGTCCCCTCTGATTCTACCATTAAGCATGTATAGGCCTAATGCTCGACAGAGATGCACTAACTCCTTCCCATTTTTGTTCAGTATTTGGTCAGGACTGTTTCTATTATTTATAATTGGGCTACTGTACAAGGAGGGGTGTCCAAATATGTGGTGGTTACCTCCCGCATCAGTGTAGTCAGGCTCAGAACCTGTTGTTGCATTGAAATCTCCACAAAGAAGCACTTTACCCTCTGCCTGAAATTGAATGATTTCTGTATGGAGATTGTCAAAAAATGGATCATCATAATATGATGAATCTGAAGGAGGAGCATAAGCTGCACATATGTATAAATCATTGTCACAATAGATTGTACCTTTGTTAAGTTTTAACCAAATATGATTAGTACCTTTTTTCATTTCATTCAGTGCTAAGTCCTGCTTATGCCAAATGATGATTCCTCCTGAGTCTCGGCCCCATTTAACATTTTTATGTTTGATTGATGGTAGTAAACGTTCTCTATAGCCTGAGGGACACTGAGTACCTATGTCTCCACGACACCATGTTTCCAGTAGGATTATGATGTCCTGTCCCTTAATGTTTTTAATCAATTCTGGATTTGTTGTTTTATAACCAAAATAAGTACAGGCCCTGGATATTCCAAGAGCTGATAGTTAATGATCTCATTTATAATAAGTGATATTCACTGGTTTGAGTAAAGTACATTGGAATAAAATATATAAATAATAATAATAATAATAATAATAATAATAATAATAATAATAATAGTAATATACACTGCTAAAAAAATAAAGGGAACACTTAAACAACACATTGTAACTCCAAGTCAATCACACTTCTGTGAAATCAAACTGTCCACTTAGGAAGCAACACTGATTGACAATAAATTTCACATGCTGTTGTGCAAATGGAATAGACAACAGGTGGAAATTATAGGCAATTAGCAAGACACCCCCAATAAAGGACTGGTTTTGCAGGTGGTGACCACAGACAACTTCTCAGTTCCTATGCTTCCTGGCTGATGTTTTGGTCACTTTTGAATGCTGGCGGTGCTTTCACTCTAGTGGTAGCATGAGACGGAGTCTACAACCCACACAAGTGGCTCAGGTAGTGCAGCTCATCCAGGATGGCACATCAATGCGAGCTGTGGCAAGAAGGTTTGCTGTGTCTGTCAGCGTAGTGTCCAGAGCATGGAGGCGCTACCAGGAAACAGGCCAGTACATCAGGAGACGTGGAGGAGGCCGTAGGATGGCAACAACCCAGCAGCAGGACTGCTACCTCAGCCTTTGTACAAGAAGGAGCAGGAGGAGCACTGCCAGAGCCCTGCAAAAGACCTCCAGTAGGCCACAAATATGCATGTGTCTGCTCAAACGGTCAGAAACAGACTCCATGAGGGTGGTATGAGGGCCCGACGTCCACAGGTGGGGGTTGTGCTTACAGCCCAACACCGTGCAGGACTTTTGGCATTTTCCAGAGAACGCCAAGATTGGCAAATTCGCCACTGGCGCCCTGTGCTCTTCACAGATGATAGCAGGTTCACACTGAGCACATGTGACAGACGTGACAGAGTCTGGAGACGCCGTGGAGAACGTTCTGCTGCCTGCAACATGCTCCAGCATGACCAGTTTGGCGGTGGGTCAGTCATGGTGTGGGGTGGCATTTTTTGGGGGGGCCGCACAGCCCTCCATGTGCTCGCCAGAGGTAGCCTGACTGCCATTAGGTACCGAGATGAGATCCTCAGACCCCTTGTGAGACCATATGCTGGATGCTTTAGTCCAGGTCTGGGAGGAGATCCCTCAGGAGACCATCCGCCACCTCATCAGGAGCATGCCCAGGCGTTGTAGGGAGGTCATACAGGCACATGGAGGCCACACACACTACTGAGCCTCATTTTGACTTGTTTTAAGGACATTACATCAAAGTTGGATCAGCCTGTAGTGTGGTTTTCCACTTTAATTTTACATTTACATTTACATTTTAGTCATTTAGCAGACGCTCTTATCCAGAGCGACTTACAGGAGCAATTAGGGTTAAGTGCCTTGGGGGGGGGGGGGGGGGGGGGGGGTAGAAGGATTACTTTATCCTATCCCAGGTGTTCCTTAAAGAGGTGGGGTTTCAAATGTCTCCGGAAGGTGGTGAGTGACTCCGCTGTCCTGGCGTCGTGAGGGAGCTTGTTCCACCATTGGGGTGCCAGAGCAGCGAACAGCTTTGACTGGGCTGAGCGGGAACTATGCTTCCGCAGAGGAAGGGGAGCCAGCAGGCCAGAGGTGGATGAACGCAATGCCCTCGCCTGGGTGTAGGGACTGATCAGAATTTTGAGGGTGACTCCAAATCCAGACCTCCATGAGTTGATACATTTGTTTTCCATTGATAATTTTTGTGTGATTTTGTTGTCAGCACATTCAACTATGTAAAGAAAAAAGTATTTAATAAGATTATTTCATTCATTCAGATCTAGGATGTGTTATTTTAGTGTTCCCTTTATTTTTTTGAGCAGTGTATATATATATACAGTGGGGAGAACAACTATTTGATACACTGCCGATTTTGCAGGTTTTCCTACTTACAAAGCATGTAGAGGTCTGTAATTTTTATCATAGGTACACTTCAACTGTGAGAGACAAAAATCCAGAAAATCACATTGTATGATTTTTAAGTAATTAATTTGCATTTTATTGCATGACATAATTATTTGATACATCAGAAAATCAGAACTTTAATATTTGGTACAGAAACCTTTGTTTGCAATTACAGAGATCATACATTTCCTGTAGGTCTTGACCAGGTTTGCACACACTGCAGCAGGGATTTTGCCCCACTCCTCCATACAGACCTTCTCCAGATCCTTCAGGTTTCAGGGCTGTCGCTGGGCAATACGGACTTTCAGCTCCCTCCAAAGATGTTCTATTGGGTTCAGGTCTGGAGACTGGCTAGGCCACTCCAGGACCTTGAGATGCTTCTTACGGAGCCACTCCTTAGTTGCCCTGGCTGTGTGTTTCGGGTCATAGTCATGCTGGAAGACCCAGCCACGACCCATCTTACATTTACATTTACATTTTAGTCATTTAGCAGACGCTCTTATCCAGAGCGACTTACAGTTAGTGAATACATATT
The DNA here is from genome assembly GCF_964263955.1 of Coregonus lavaretus. Lineage (NCBI taxonomy): Eukaryota > Metazoa > Chordata > Actinopteri > Salmoniformes > Salmonidae > Coregonus > Coregonus lavaretus. Next base: position 74,564 of record NW_028166453.1, on the reverse strand, counting down.
TATTTTTTATTTTTTTATACTGCCCCCCCGTGGGAATCGAACCCACAACCCTGGCGTTGCAAACGCCATGCTCTATCAACTGAGCTACATCCCTACCGGCCATTCCCTCCCCTACCCTGGACGACGCTGGGCCAATTGTGCGCCGCCCATGAGTCTCCCGGTCGCGGCCGGCTGCGACAGAGCCTGGATTCGAACCAGGATCTCTAGTAGCACAGTTAGCACTGCGATGCAGTGCCTTAGACCACTGCGCCACTCAGGAGGTCAGCATCTTCAATGCTCTTACTGAGGGAAGGAGGTTGTTGGCCAAGATCTCGCCCCATCCATCCTCCCCTCAATACGGTGCAGTCGTCCTGTCCCCTTTGCAGAAAAGCATCCCCAAAGAATGATGTTTCCACCTCCATGCTTCACGGTTGGGATGGTGTTCTTGGGGTTGTACTCATCCTTCTTCTTCCTCCAAACACGGCGAGTGGAGTTTAGACCAAAAAGCTATATATTTGTCTCATCAGACCACATGACCTTCTCCCATTCCTCCTCTGGATCATCCAGATGGTCATTGGCAAACTTCAGATGGGCCTGGACATGCGCTGGCTTGAGCAGGGGGACCTTACGTGCGCTGCAGGATTTTAATCCATGACGGCGTAATGTGTTACTAATGGTTTTCTTTGAGACTGTGGTCCCAGCTCTCTTCAGGTCATTGACCAGGTCCTGCCGTGTAGTTCTGGGCTGATCCCTCACCTTCCTCATGATCATTGATGCCCCACGAGATGAGATCTTGCATGGAGCCCCAGACCGAGGGTGATTGACCGTCATCTTGAACTTCTTCCATTTTCTAATAATTTGCGCCAACAGTTGTTGCCTTCTCACCAAGCTGCTTGCCTATTGTCCTGTAGCCCATCCCAGCCTTGTGCAGGTCTACAATTTTATCCCTGATGTCCTTACACAGCTCTCTGGTCTTGGCCATTGTGGAGAGGTTGGAGTCTGTTTGATTGAGTGTGTGGACAGGTGTCTTTTATAGAGGTAACGAGTTCAAACAGGTGCAGTTAATACAGGTAATGAGTGGAGAACAGGAGGGCTTCTTAAAGAAAAACTAACAGGTCTGTGAGAGACGGAATTCTTACTGGTTGGTAGGTGATCAAATACTTATGTCATGCAATAAAATGCAAATTAATTACTTAAAAATCATACATTACATTTACATTTACGTCATTTAGCAGACGCTCTTATCCAGAGCGACTTACAAATAGGTGCATTCACCTTATAGCCAGTGGGATAACCACTTTACAATGTTTTTTTTTTTTTTTTTGGGGGGGGTTAGAAGGATTACTTTATCCTATCCCAGGTGTTCCTTAAAGAGGTGGGGTTTCAAATGTCTCCGGAAGGTGGTGAGTGACTCCGCTGTCCTGGCGTCGTGAGGGAGCTTGTTCCACCATTGGGGTGCCAGAGCAGCGAACAGTTTTGACTGGGCTGAGCGGGAACTATGCTTCCGCAGAGGTAGGGAAGCCAGCAGGCCAGAGGTGGATGAACGCAGTGCCCTCGTTTGGGTGTAGGGACTGATCAGAGCCCGAAGGTACGGAGGTGCCGTTCCCCTCACAGCTCCGTAGGCAAGCACCATGGTCTTGTAGCAGATGCAAGCTTCAACTGGAAGCCAGTGGAGTGTGCGGAGGAGCGGGGTGACGTGAGAGAACTTGGGAAGGTTGAACACCAGACGGGCTGCGGCATTCTGGATGAGTTGTAGGGGTTTAATGGCACAGGCAGGGAGCCCAGCCAACAGCGAGTTGCAGTAATCCAGACGGGAGATGACAAGTGCCTGGATTAGGACCTGTGCCGCTTCCTGTGTAAGGCAGGGTCGTACTCTCCGAATGTTTTAGAGCATGAACCTACAGGATCGGGTCACCGCCTTGATGTTAGCGGAAAACGACAGGGTGTTGTGCAGGGTCACGCCAAGGCTCTTCGCACTCTGGGAGGAGGACACAACGGAGTTGTCAACCGTGATGGCGAGATCATGGAACGGGCAGTCCTTCCCCGGGAGGAAGAGCAGCTCCGTCTTGCCGAGGTTCAGCTTGAGGTGGTGATCCGTCATCCATACTGATATGTCTGCCAGACATGCAGAGATGCGATTCGCCACCTGGTTATCAGAAGGGGGAAAGGAGAAGATTAGTTGTGTGTCGTCAGCATAGCAATGATAGGAGAGGCCATGTGAGGATATGACAGAGCCAAGTGACTTGGTGTATAGCGAGAATAGGAGAGGGCCTAGAACTGAGCCCTGGGGGACACCAGTGGTGAGAGCACGTGATGCGGAGACAGCTTCTCGCCACGCCACTTGGTAGGAGCGACCGGTCAGGTAGGACGCAATCCAAGAGTGAGCCGCGCCGGAGATGCCCAGCTCGGAGAGGGTGGAGAGGAGGATCTGATGGTTCACAGTATCAAAGGCAGCAGACAGGTCTAGAAGGACAAGAGCAGAGGAGAGAGAGTTAGCTTTAGCAGTGCGGAGAGCCTCTGTGACACAGAGAAGAGCAGTCTCAGTTGAATGACCAGTCTTGAAACCTGACTGGTTTGGATCAAGAAGGTCATTCTGAGAGAGATAGCAAGAGAGTTGGCTAAAGACGGCACGCTCAATAGTTTTGGAGAGAAAAGAAAGAAGGGATACTGGTCTGTAGTTGTTGACATCAGAGGGATCGAGTGTTGGTTTTTTGAGAAGGGGTGCAACTCTCGCTCTCTTGAAGACGGAAGGGACATAGCCAGCGGTCAAGGATGAGTTGATCAGCGAGGTGAGGTAAGGGAGAAGGTCACCGGAGATGGTCTGGAGAAGAGAGGAGGGGATAGGGTCAAGCGGGCAGGTTGTTGGGCGGCCTGCCGTCACAAGTCGCAAGATTTTATCTGGAGAGAGAGGGGAGAAAGAAGTCAAAGCATAGGGTAGGGCAGTGTGAGCAGGACCAGCAGTGTCATTTGACTTAACAAACGAGGATCGGATGTCGTCAACCTTCTTTTCAAAATGGTTGACGAAGTCATCCACAGAGAGAGGGGGGGGGGGGGGGGGAGGAGAATGTGGCAAAGAGAGGGGGGGGGGGGATTCAGCAGGGAGGAGAATGTGGCAAAGAGCTTCCTAGGGTTAGAGGCGGATGCTTGGAATTTAGAGTGGTAGAAAGTGGCCTTAGCAGCAGAAACAGATGAAGAAAATGTAGAGAGGAGGGAGTGAAAAGATGCCAGGTCTGCAGGGAGTTTAGTTTTCTTCCATTTCCGCTCAGCTGCCCGGAGCTCTGTTCTGTGAGCTCGCAATGAGTCGTCAAGCCACGGAGCTGGAGGGGAGGACCGAGCCGGCCGGGAGGATAGGGGACATAAAGAGTCAAAGGATGCAGAAAGGGAGGAGAGGAGGGTTGAGGAGGCAGAATCAGGAGATTGGAGGGAGAAGGATTGAGCAGAGGGAAGAGATGATAGGATGGAAGAGGAGAGAGTAGCGGGAGAGAGAGAGCGAAGGTTGCGACGGCGCATTACCATCTGTGTAGGGGCAGAGTGAGTAGTGTTGGAGGAGAGGGAGAGAGAAAAGGATACAAAGTAGTGGTCGGAGACTTGGAGGGGAGTTGCAGTGAGATTAGTAGAAGAACAGCATCTAGTAAAGATGAGGTCAAGCGTATTGCCTGCCTTGTGAGTAGGGGGGGACGGTGAGAGGGTGAGGTCAAAAGAGGAGAGGAGTGGAAAGAAGGAGGCAGAGAGAAATGAGTCAAATGTAGACGTAGGGAGGTTGAAATCCCCCAAAACTGTGAGGGGTGAGCCATCCTCAGGAAAGGAACTTATCAAGGCGTCAAGCTCATTGATGAACTCTCCAAGGGAACCTGGAGGGCGATAGATGACAAGGATATTAAGCTTAAATGGGCTAGTGACTGTGACAGCATGGAATTCAAATGAGGAGACAGACAGATGGGTCAGGGGAAAAATTGAGAATGTCCACTTGGGAGAGATGAGGATTCCTGTGCCACCACCCCGCTGACCAGATGCTCTCGGGGTATGCGAGAACACATGGGCAGATGAGGAGAGAGCAGCAGGAGTAGCAGTGTTTTCAGTGGTAATCCATGTTTCCGTCAGCGCCAAGAAGTCGAGGGACTGGAGGGTAGCATAGGCTGGGATGAAGTCTGCCTTGTTGGCAGCAGAACGGCAGTTCCAGAGGCTGCCTGAGACCTGGAACTCCACGTGGGTCGTGCGTGCAGGGACCACCAGGTTAGAGAGGCAGCAGCCACGCGGTGTGAGGCGTTTGTGTAGCCTGTGCGGAGAGGAGAGAACAGGGATAGGCAGAGGCATAGTTGACAGGCTGCAGCAGATGGCTACAATAATGCAGAGGAGATCGGAATAAAATGAACTAAACATCTGGGAAAGGAGAGAGCGGGGCCTCCCTCACCACAACTCCCAAATATAACTCTCCCAACTTCCACTTCAGAAACTATAATTGTTGTAAACTACAGCGGTTCAATGTTTTCTAGGAATAGACTAACCTAGTTTATTCAGCCAGCTAACTAGGTGCAGTTTTATTCCGTGAAAAACGTCCGGGCACCTCGTCATAAGACGCCACAGCCAGCTAGCATGCCGGTCTCCAACAGCAGGGTTTAGCGGCAATACTCAGCCACAACAACCACCAGTGTATCAACACACAAGCAGATCGTTCGTGTTCGTGTCTAACGTTTCGGGTTAGTCCCGACAGCTTGAGCGAGTCCGTCGTCAACTTATTCAGCCAGTTAGTTAGCTAGAATAGTTAGCAAACTAGCTAGCCATTGCTTTCAGACAAAGAAGAACCCCTCCTTTCACGGCACGAACACACAGAGAGAGCCAAACTAACGTTAACTAGTCACCCATGTCCCGAATTCCTTGAGCGACTCGGGCTATCAATATGTAAAAAACAAAACACAAGTGTAGGTTATGACTTACCCCTAGCAGCTACTGTTAGCTAGCCAAGTGCAAAGCTAGCCACTGAATTGACTCAGCCAGTTCACGTCTGTTCGCTCGGTCGTTCCAGCTATTGTTTACAAGTAGCTATCCAGGTTGCAACAAGCTTGCTAATTTTCAAGCACAGTAGCCACTTGCTGCCTAACGTTAACGGTTCAGACAATGAGGTTAGAAAACAGCTGAATGGTAGGCAATTATTGTATGTAATTATTGTAGGCAGCCAGCTGGCGTAATTACAGGCACTCTCAGGCGTGAAACAACTATACCGTTGCTAATAGCTACTCGCCAGCTAGTCCAGGTGGTGAATTAGCTAGCTAGCTAGCTTCGTGCTACACCCGGCACCGCCGAAAACAATACAAACCTACAATAATTACATACAATAACTACCTACAACAACCCACGATACCTACCTACAATACCTAACTACAATCTAAATACATAGTTTAAGCCTTACTCGACAAAGCCCAAGCTATGTATAAAGCCAAACTTACCCGACGCCAAGCTCCAAGCATGTACATTTGGAATCTTCCATGAGAAGACAAAGCCGTGTTGGAGCAATGTGACTTTCTGGATTTTTGTTTTAGATTCCGTCTCTCACAGTTGAAGTGTACCTATGATAAAAATTACAGACCTCTACATGCTTTGTAAGTAGGAAAACCTGCAAAATCGGCACTGTATCAAATACTTGTTCTCCGCACTGTGTATATATATATATATATATATATATATATATATATATATATATATATATATATATATATATATATATATATATATACATACATATACATACATACATACATATACACATATATATATACACATACACATATACATACATATGTATACACATACACACACACACACACACACACACATATATACATATACACATACACATATATATATATATATAATATATATATATATATATATATATACATACATACATACATACATACATACATACATACATACATACATACATACATACATACATACATACATACATACATACATACATACATACATATACATATACACACACACACACACCATTACACATATCTATTATTAAAACTAGTGCCAATAAAATAAAGGATAGTTGTAAACAAATTAGTAAGAATGGCCCAAAAAATAAGTACAATGCAATCTGCAACCCTGTGTTTGTGTGTTTGCGTGTGAATGAAAGGGTCTGTCTATCCCAGTAGTATGCATATTAGATGCAGTAGTTGGCGCACCTCTCCAATCTCTGATAGTTCTAGGTGTCTTTTGCCAGAGGTTACCTCAGCATATGTAGGCTGATGATCTGAATGATACATGGTGTGGACTGCATCATGTGGTGTACTTCTCTGAAGAACAGTGTTCTGCTCAACCCTGGAGTAGTGGGCAGTGCTGTGTTGTGATGGGCCAGGTCTAGTAGAGCTGTGTTGTGATGGGCCGAGTCTTGTAGAGCTGTGTTGTGAAGGGCCGGGTCTAGTAGAGCTGTGTTGTGATGGGCCTGGTCTGGTAGAGCAGTGTTGTGATGGGCCGGGTCTAGTAGAGCTGTGTTGTGATGGGCCGGGTCTAGTAGAGCTGTGTTGTGATGGGCCTGGTCTGGTAGAGCTGTGTTGTGATGGGACGGGTCTGGTAGAGCTGTGTTGAGATGGGCCGGGTCTAGTAGAGCTGTGTTGTGATGGGCCGGGTCTAGTAGAGCTGTGTTGTGATGGGCCGGGTCTAGTAGAGCTGTGTTGTGATGGGCCGGGTCTAGTAGAGCTGTGTTGTGATGGGCCGGGTCTAGTAGAGCTGTGTTGTGATGGGTCTGGTCTAGTAGAGCTGTGTTGTGATGGGCCTGGTCTAGTAGAGCTGTGTTGTGATGGGCCTGGTCTGGTAGAGCTGTGTTGTGATGGGACGGGTCTGGTAGAGCTGTGTTGAGATGGGCCGGGTCTAGTAGAGCTGTGTTGTGATGGGCCGGGTCTAGTAGAGCTGTGTTGTGATGGGCCGGGTCTAGTAGAGCTGTGTTGTGATGGGCCAGGTCTAGTAGAGCTGTGTTGTGATGGGCCTGGTCTGGTAGAGCTGTGTTGTGATGGGCCGGGTCTGGTCGTGCTGTGTTGTGATGGGCCGGGTCTAGTAGAGCTGTGTTGTGATGGGTCAGGTCTAGTAGAGCTGTGTTGTGATGGGACGGGTCTGGTCGTGCTGTCCTGAGGCGGGTCTGGTCTGGTAAATCTGTGCTGTGTTGGGCCTGGTCTGGTAGAGCTGTGCTGTAATAAGCCGTGTCTGGCTATTCTCTCTTGGGGATGGTGGGGGTACTGTTGTTTCAGAAGGTGGGGCAGGGGGGCTCTGCTGCTGGGGTGATGGGTGTGTGGGTCCCTGCCAAGTGTTGCATCCTTTAGGTCCTTGGCAAAGGTTCTGATACTGTCCTGATCAAGATGTACATTATCGTATAAATGTTCACATGTCAGAGTGGGGTGGTGAGCCGTTCTGACGTTGAGCAGTGAGGCACAGTCCACAGTGATCTGTTGATTTATTTTTTCGATCAACTTTCCTGGGAAGTCTTTTCTTGGTAGGAGGGTGGACACAACTATATTGGTTGTTGGGAACATAGCCTGTGCCCGTTCTGCCACTCTTCTCACTGCCCCAGATACATTTTCACCTTTGGCATGAAGGTTGTTTGTGCCAGTGTGGATGATGATGTTGTCGGGGGTGTCAATCCTGGTCTGACTGAGTAGCTGCATTGCACTGTCAGTTGTAGGACACCAGAACTTATACACCTGGTGTCTAGGGAATAATCTTTCCTGGACTAAGAACTTCCCATTTGAATCAATAAGGATTGCAGTTGTGGGTGACTGTCTGGGTGGAGCAGACTGGGAGACTGGTATTCTGACCTGGGCTGGAGCAGACTGGGTGGCTGGTTGGCTGACCTGGGCTGGAGCAGACTGGGTGGCTGGTTGGCTGACCTGGGCTGGAGCAGACTGGGAGGCTGGTTGGCTGACCTGGGTTGGAGCAGACTGGGTGGCTGGTTGGCTGACCTGGGTTGGAGCACACTGTGCTGGAGCAGACTGGGAAGCAGGTAGGCTGACCTGGTCTAGAGCAGACTGGGACGCTGGTTGGCTGATCTGGGCTGGAGCAGACTGGTAGGCGGGTGCAGTGTCATCAGGCTGTGTGGTGGAGGCCATGCTGGTCTCCGGTTCTGCTTGTGTTGTACCAGGCTGGTGGACATGTTCTCTAGATGCAGAGGACATATTGACTAGCTGCTGGTTGAGGGTGTCAATGTACCTCTCTCTTTGTTCTAGCTCCTTTCTTGTTGTGCTCAGATGGTCTCTGAGGTCATCATTTGTCTGACTGAACTGTTTCATCACTTCTTTTAGTTTCTGGACAGTGTCCTCCTCCCTCTCTCTGAATTCTATGACCTCTGCGTCAATTAGAGAGAGGGTGTTGTGGAAACGTTGCATAGCAGGTGTTCTTGGTGTTGTAGGCATGTCCTTGGCTTTGTCTGCTGCAGTTGAGGTAGGTAGAGGGACACTGAGGGCTTCTTGCTGGGTCACAGAGACCGTTGGGGCCTGCTTTTCTCCATCTCCCTCCTTGACTTTTTCCTCAGTTTCTGAGATGAGTTCAGCTTCTGCTTTTAGGGTAGCAAACATATTCTCAAAATCCTGGAGGCTTGAATCATTGCCTTGTATCAAAACAGTTCCATTATTATATAAGTTTACTGTTTGATACGTGTTGCTCTGGTCAGCTTCTTCAAAAATGCTGATCTGACATCCTTGGCTGATGCCTCTCTTTTTTGAGAAAGGGAAATTGTTGCAAATAACCCTTTTTCATATGTGCCCTTGTTTGGTATTAAATATTACATTTGCTCTTGTTTTGCAACTGGTAAGATATGCAAACAGGCATTCATGGTTCTGTCCCATCATCAAACCCTTGAAACTTTTCTTAGCTTTCTCCGTCTGGATGTCTGGTGGGTAAACAATTTCACACAATGTTGCAATAGAAGCGTTGTTTCTTGTATTATTCTCTCTTGTGTCTTTTAGAGGACTGTTTTACTTTGATGTCCTTTGTCTTCTGTCCTTATTTTGTCTTATTTTGTCTTTCTTTTCTTCAGTTAACTAGATATTCTTTGTTAGCTAGCTAGCTTCTTCCAGGAGAGTCCCTAGCAACTGCTTAGCAACTGGTAAACAATTCAGCTAGCTAAGATAACTGTACAGTTTTATGAAAAATAGTTACTTTTTCAAAAGCCTTTCTTCTTTGTTTGTTGCTTGTTTTGTCCCTTATTCAGTCTTGCAGTTTTCTTTTGGTCTTTTTCCGATGTACTTCACTCTAAAAACTCATTTTTTCATCAGCTGCTGCTCTATTTGAAATTTTTGGAATAGTATCTCTCTCTCTCTCTCTCTCTCGCTCTCGCCATCTCTCTCTCTCTTTCTCTCTCTCTCTCCCTCTCTCTCTCTCTCTCTCTCTCTCTCAATCGCCATCTCTCTCTCTTTCTCTCTCTCTCTTTCCCTCTCTCTCTCTCTCTCGCCATCTCTCTCTCTCTCTCTCTCTCTCTCTCTTTTCTCTCTCTCTCTCTCTCTCTCTCTCTCTCTCTCTCTCTCTCTCTCTCTCTCTCTCCAGTCTCTATCTCTCCAGTCTCTCTCTCTCTCTCTCTCTCTCTCTCTCTCTCTCTCTCTCTCTCTCTCTCTCTCTCTCTCTCTCTCTCTCCAGTCTCTATCTCTCCAGTCTCTCTCTCTCTCTCTCTCTCTCTCTCTAGAGACTGGAGAGAGATAGACTGGAGAGAGATAGACTGGAGAGAGAGAGAGGGAGAGAGAGAGAGAGAGAGAGAGAGAGAGAGATATACTATCTTACTCAAACTTCATCTTTATCCATAGATTACACATTGATTTTGGATTTTAGATTAATCCATAGATTAAAGTCCATACCAGACAATAGAATGGTTCAAGAGTGCGTCTGTTCATACCGCTAAACTGTTTAATGAGCACTAGGTGGCAGTGTTTCATCGTGTTTGTTTGTAATATAGTGTGTGTTACAGTTTTTAATTTTTTTATTTCACCTTTATTTCACCAGGTAAGCCAGTTGAGAACAAGTTCTCATTTACAACTGCGACCTGGCCAAGATAAAGCAAAGCAGTGCGATAAAAACAACAACAACACAGAGTTACATATGGGATAAACAAAACGTACAGTCAATAACACAATAGAAAATCTATATACAGTGTGTGCAAATGTAGTAAGTTATGGAGGTAAGGCAATAAATAGGCCATAGTGCAAAATAATTACAATTTAGTATTAACACTGGAGTGATAGATGTGCAGAAGATGATGTCAGTTACTAGTTGCCTGTCCAAAATTGGAATCAGTAACGTATTTTTTAGATTACCCAAACTCAGTAATGTAATCTGATTACTTTCAGTTACATTTTGATTACTGTCCCTTTAAGAGGCATTAGAAGAAGACAAAAAGGATCCATCAAACACATTTGGTGTGTCATCATAGTGGTCTCTGATTGGTGGTCATCATTTGGTGTGTCATCATAGCGTTCTATGATTGGTGGTCATCATTTTGTGTGTCATCATAGTGGTCTCTTATTGGTGGTCATCATTTGGTGTGTCATCATAGTGGTCTCTGATTGGTGGTCATCATTTGGTGTGTCATCATAGTGGTCTGTGATTGGTGGTCATCATTTGGTGTGTCATCATAGTGGTCTGTGATTGGTGGTCATCATTTGGTGTGTCATCATAGTGGTCTCTGATTGGTGGTCATCATTTGGTGTGTCATCATAGTGGTCTCTGACTGGTGGTCATCATTTGGTGTGTCATCATAGTCGTTTCTGATTGGTGGTCAGACTCTCTCAGGTGGAACAAACTAAAACTTGTTTCAATGCTGAATTGAAAGTCATTGAGTGAAGAGAAAAGTGTCAATATTTTTTTCGCAAACTTCCTTTCTGAATTTAAAGGTAATCCAAGAAGTAATCATCTAGTTTTTCAAAAGTATCTGTAATCTGATTACAATATTTTTGCTGGTAACATAACTGATTACAAGTACAGTTTTCTTGTGTGTGTGTGTCTGTGTGTGTCTGTGTCTGTCTGTCTCTGTGTGTGTGTGTGTGTTTTACACTCTGCACCCTCAGCAGTAAAGTGAAATATTATGACTCCAGTTCTGAGAAGATGAGACTTTGTATCCCAGAGCTGATGTCTGTACAATATCCCTCCTGTCATCTGTCTGACATCACTTTCAATTTCCTTTTCAGTCTTTTTGTAGTGTAGTCCTATTCTATTACCCCAGTGATATCTGAGACGTGCTGAGAGCTAGTCACATAGTAAAGGAGACATACAGTTGAAGTCGGAAGTTTACATACACTTAGGTTGGAGTCATTAAAACTCGTTTTTCAACCACTCCACACATTTCATGTTAACAAACTATAGTTTTGGCAAGTCGGTTAGGACATCTAATTTGTGCATGACACAAGTAATTTTTCCAACTATTGTTTACAGACTGATTATTTCACTTATAATTCACTGTATCACAATTCCAGTTGGTCAGATGTTTACATACACTAAGTTGACTGTACCTTTAAACAGCTTGGAAAATTCCAGAAAATGGCTTTAGAAGCTTCTGATAGGCTAATTGACATTGTTTGAGTCAATTGGAGGTGTACCTGTGGATGTATTTCCAGGCCTACCTTCAAACTCAGTGCCACTTTGCTTGACATCATGGGAAAATCAAAAGAAATCAGACAAGACCTCAAAAAAAAAATGTGTAGATGTCCACAAGGCTGGTTCATCCTTGGGAGCAATTTCCAAACGCCTGAAGGTACCACGTTCATCTGTACAAACAATAGTACGTAAGCTTAAACACCATGGGACCACGCAGCCGTCATACCGCTCAGGAAGGAGACGCGTTCTGTCTCCTAGAGATGAACGTACTTTGGTGCGAAAAATGCAAATAAATCCCAGAACAACAGTAAAGGACCTTGTGAAGATGCTGGAGGAAAAAGGTACAAAAGGTACTGAAAGGTCAATCAGCAAGCCAGACTACGGTTTGCAACTGCATATGGGGACAAAGATCGTACTTTTTGGAGAAATGTCCTCTGGTCTGATGAAACAAAAATAGAACTCTTTGGCCATAATGACCATCGTTATGTTAGGAGGAAAAAGGGGGTTGCTTGCAAGTCGAAGAACACCCTCCCAACCGTGAAGCACGGGGGTGGCAGCATCATGCTGTGGGGGTGATTTTAAAAGCTGTTTAAAGGCATCTGCGGAGATGGTGCCGGAGAAGATGGCTGTCGTTTTACAGCCCTCTAACCAATTGTACTATTATGTGTGTTTTTTCGCGTTATTTGTAATTTATTCTGTACATAATGTTTCTGCCATCGTCTCTTATAACCAAAAAGAGCTTCTGGATATCAGGATAGCGATTACTCACCTAATATTGGACGAAGATTTTTTCTTCAACGAGTCGGACGCGAAGGATATCCTACAGACACCCGACAAGGCCCACATCCCCGTCATTCGCAGGAGAAAGATACGGAGATATCGTGGACGTAGGTCGGGGTGCCTTGTAAGGATCCGATGGCGAGCGAGTAAACTGCCTCTTCAATCAATCCTATTAGCCAATGTTCAATCATTTGAAAATAAATTAGATGACCTACGATTACGGTTATCCTACCAATGGGACATTAAAAACTGTAATGTTTCACCAAGTCGTGGCTGAACGACGACATGGACAACATACAGCTGACGGGATTTACGCTACATCGGCAGGATAGAACAGCTGACTCCGGTAAGACAAGGGGTGGCGGTCTGTGTATATTTGTAAACAACAGCTGGTGCACAAAATCAAATACTAAGGAAGTCTTGAGGTTTTGCTCGCCTGAGGTAGAGTATCGTATGATAAGCTGTAGACCACACTATTTACCAAGAGAGTTTTCATCTCTATTTTTCATAGCTGTCTATTTACCACCACAAACCAATGCTGGAATTAAGATTGCACTCAACGAGCTGTATAAGGCCATATGTAAATTGGAAAACGCTCATCCAGAGGCAGCACTCCTATTTGCCGGGGACTTTTTTAAATGTGCAACCAGAGGAAAAAAAACTCTAGACCACCTTTACTCCACACACAGAGACGCATTCAAAGCTCTCCCTCGCCCTCCATTTGGCAAATCTGACCATAACTCTATCCTCCTGATTCCTGCTTATAAGCAAAAACTAAAGCAGGATTAACCAGTGACTCGGTTAATAAAAAAGTGGTCAGATGACGCAGATGCTAAGCTCCAGTACTGTTTTGCTAGCACAGACTGGAACATGTTCCGGGATTCTTCAGATAGCATTGAGGAGTACACCACATTAGTCACTGGCTTCATCAATAAGTGCATCGATGACGTGTTCCCCACAGTGACTGTACGTACATACCCCAACCAGAAGCCATGGATTACAGGCAACAACCGCACTGAGCTAAAGGGTAGAGCTGCCGCTTTCAAGGAGCGGGACTCTAACCTGGACGCTTATAAGAAATCCCGCCATGCCCTCCGACGAACCATCAAACAGGCAAAGAGTCAATACAGGACTAAGATTGAATCGTACTACACCGACTCTGACGCTCGTCGGATGTGGCAGGGCTTGAAAACTATTACAGACTACAAAGGGAAGCACAGCCGCGAGCTGCCCAGTGACACAAGCCTACCAGACGAGCTAAACCACTTCTATGCTCGCTTCGAGGCAAGCAACACTGAAGCATGCATGAGAGCACCAGCTGTTCCGGATGACTATGTGATCACACTCTCTGTAGCCGATGTGAGTAAGACTTTTTAGCAGGTCAAAATTCACAAGGCCGCAGGGCCAGACGGATTACCAGGACGTGTACTCCGAGCATGTGCAGACCAACTGGCAAGTGTCTTCACTGACATTTTCAACATGTTCCTGACTGAGTCTGTAATACCAACATGTTTCAAGCAGACCACCATAGTCCCCGTGCCCAAGGACACTAAGATAACGTGCCTAAATGACTACCGACCCATTGCACTGACGTCTGTAGCCATGAAGTGCTTTGAAAGGCTGGTCATGGCTCACATCAACACCATTATCCCAGAAACCCTAGACCCACTCCAATTTGCATACCGCCCCAACAGATCCACAGATGATGCAATCTCTATTGCACTCTACACTGCCCTATCCCACCTGGACAAGAGGAACACCTACATGAGAATGTTATTCATTGACTACAGCTCAGCGTTCAACACCATAGTGCCCTCAAAGCTCATCACTAAGCTAAGGATCCTGGGACTAAACACCTCCCTCTGCAACTGGATCCTGGACTTCCTGATGGGCCGCCCCAAGGTGGTAAGGGTAGGTGACAACACATCTGCCACGCTGATCCTCAACACAGGGGCCCCTCAGGGGTGCGTGCTCAGTCCCTTCCTGTACTCCCTGTTCACCCATGACTGCATGGCCAGGCACGACTCCAACACCATCATTAAGTTTGCCGACGACACAACAGTAGTAGGCCTGATCACCGACAACGATGAGACAGCCTATAGGGAGGAGGTCAGAGACCTGGCTGTGTGGTGCCAGGATAACAACCTCTCCCTCAATGTGACCAAGACAAAGGAGATGATTTTGGACTACAGGAAAAAAAAGAGGACTGAGCACGCCCCCATTCTCATCGACAAGGCTGTAGTGGAACAGGTTGAGAGCTTCAATTTCCTTGGTGTCCACATCACCAACGAACTATCATGGTCCAAACACACCAATACAGTCGTGAAGAGGGCACGACAAAGCCTATTCCCCCTCAGGAGACTGAAAAGATTTGGCATGGGTCCTCAGATCCTCAAAAGGTTATACAGCTGCACCATCTAGAGCATCCTTACTGGTTGCATCACCGCCTTGTATGGCAACTGCTCGGCCTCCGACCGCAAGGCACTACAGAGGGTAGTGCGTACGGCCCAGTACATTACTGGGGCCAAGCTTCCTGCCATTCAGGACCTCTATACCAGGCGGTGTCAGAGGAAGGCCCTCAAAATTGTCAAAGACTCCAGCCACCCTAGTCATAGACTGTTCTCTCTGCTACCGCACGGCAAGCGTAATTTCACACAATGTTGCAATAGAAGCGTTGTTTCTTGTATTATTCTCTCTTGTGTCTTTTAGAGGACTGTTTTACTTTGATGTCCTTTGTCTTCTGTCCTTATTTTGTCTTATTTTGTCTTTCTTTTCTTCAGTTAACTAGATATTCTTTGTTAGCTAGCTAGCTTCTTCCAGGAGAGTCCCTAGCAACTGCTTAGCAACTGGTAAACAATTCAGCTAGCTAAGATAACTGTACAGTTTTATGAAAAATAGTTACTTTTTCAAAAGCCTTTCTTCTTTGTTTGTTGCTTGTTTTGTCTCTTATTCAGTTTTGCAGTTTTCTTTTGGTTTTTTTCCGATGTACTTCACTCTAAAAACTCATTTTTTCATCAGCTGCTGCTCTATTTGAAATTTTTGGAATAGTATCTCTCTCTCTCTCGCCATCTCTCTTTCTCTCTCTCTCAATCGCCATCTCTCTCTCTTTCTCTCTCTCTCTTTCCCTCTCTCTCTCTCTCTCTTTTTTTTTCTCTCTCTCTCTCCAGTCTCTCTCTCTCTCCAGTCTCTATCTCTCCAGTCTCTCTCTCTCTCTCTCTCTCTCTCTCTCTCTCTCTCTCTCTCTCTCTAGAGACTGGAGAGAGATGGACTGGAGAGAGATGGACTGGAGAGAGATGGACTGGAGAGAGATGGACTGGAGAGAGAGGGACTGGAGAGAGAGGGACTGGAGAGAGAGGGACTGGAGAGAGAGAGAGAGGGACTGGAGAGAGAGAGAGAGGGACTGGAGAGAGAGAGAGGGACTAGAGAGAGAGAGGGGGGGACTAGAGAGAGAGAGAGGGGGACTGGAGAGAGAGAGAGAGGGACTAGAGAGAGAGAGAGAGATACTATCTTACTCAAACTTGATCTTTATCCATAGATTACACATTGATTTTGGATTTTAGATTAATCCATAGATTAAAGTCCATACCAGACAATAGAATGGTTCAAGAGTGCGTCTGTTCATACCACTAAACTGTTTAATGAGCACTAGGTGGCAGTGTTTCATCGTGTTTGTTTGTAATATAGTGTGTGTTACAGTTTTTATTTTTTTATTTCACCTTTATTTCACCAGGTAAGCCAGTTGAGAACAAGTTCTTATTTACAACTGCGACCTGGCCAAGATAAAGCAAAGCAGTGCGATAAAAACGACAACAACACAGAGTTACATATGGGATAAACAAAATGTACAGTCAATAACACAATAGAACATCTATATACAGTGTGTGCAAATGTAGTAAGTTATGGAGGTAAGGCAATAAATAGGCCATAGTGCAAAATAATTACAATTTAGTATTAACATTGGAGTGATAGATGTGCAGAAGATGATGTCAGTTACTTGTTACCTGTCCAAAATTGTAATCAGTAACGTAACTTTTGGATTACCCAAACTAATCTGATTACTTTCAGTTACATTTTGATTACTGTCCCCTTAAGAGGCATTAGAAGAAGACAAAAAGGATCCATCAAACGCATTTGGTGTGTCATCATAGTGGTCTCTGATTGGTGGTCATCATTTGGTGTGTCATCATAGTGGTCTCTGATTGGTGGTCATCATTTGGTGTGTCATCATAGTGGTCTCTGATTGGTGGTCATCATTTGGTGTGTCATCATAGTGGTCTCTGACTGGTGGTCATCATTTGGTGTGTCATCATAGTGGTCTCTGATTGGTGGTCATCATTTGGTGTGTCATCCTAGTGGTCTCTGATTGGTGGTCATCATTTGGTGTGTCATCATAGTGGTCTCTGATTGTTGGTCATCATTTGGTGGACCTCTATACCAGGCGGTGTCAGAGGAAGGCCCTCAATATTGTCAAAGACTCCAGCCACCCTAGTCATAGACTGTTCTCTCTGCTACCGCACGGCAAGTGGTACCGGAGAGCCAAGTCTAGGTCCAAAAGGCTTCTCAACAGCTTCTACCCCCAAGCCAAAAGACTCCTGAACAGCTAATCATGGCTACCCGGACTATTTGCACTGTCCCCCCACCCCCACCCCATATTTTTACGCTGCGCTACTCTGTTAATTATTTATGAATAGTCACTTTAACATATTACCTCAACTACCTCAACTAACCAGTGCCCCCGCACATTGACTCTGCACCGGTACCCCCCCCCCCCTGTATATAGCCTCCCTACTGTTATTTTATTTTACTTCTGCTCTTTTTTTCTCAACCATTTTTATTTGTTGTTGTTTTATTTTACTTTTTTATAAAAAAATAAATGCATTGTTTGTTAAGGGCTGTAAGTAAACATTTCACGGTAATGTCTACACCAGTTGTATTCGGCGCATGTGGCAAATAAAATGGCTTAAGGAAAACAAAGTCAAGGAAGTTAAAGCTTGGTCGCAAATTGTTCTTCCAAATGGACAATGACCCCAAGCATTCTTCCAAAGTTGTGCCAAAATGGCTTAAGGACAACAAAGTCAAGGTATTGGAGTGGCCATCACAAAGCCCTGACCTCAATCCTATAGAAAGTTTGTGGGCAGACCTGAAATAGCGTGTGCGAGCAAGGAGGCCTACAAACCTGACTCAGTTACACCAGCTCTGTTAGGAGGAATGGGCCAAAATTCACCCAACTTATTGTGGGAAGCTTGTGGAAGGCTACGCGAAACGTTTGACCCAAGTTAAACAATTTAAAGGCAATGCTACCAATACTAATGGAGTGTAAGTAAACTTCTGACCCACTGGGAATGTGATGAAAGAAATACAAGCTGAAATAAATCATTCTCTCTACTATTATTCTGACATTTCACATTCTTAAAATAAAGTGGTGATCCTAACTGACCTGAGACAGGGAATTTATACTAGGATTAAATATCAGGAATTGTGGAAAAACTGAGTTTAAATATATTTGGCTAAGGTGTATGTAAACCTCCGACTTCAACTGTACATTTCATTTGAATATTTAAGATATTTTTTCATGATGGCAGTGTGCTTTTACCTTTGATTACCTGATTGTTTCATACAAATTGTGTTCTAACCATTTCATTGCGCTCTCTCTCTGTCTGTCTCTCTCTCTGTCTGTCTCTGTCTGTCTCTCTCTCTCTCTCTGTCTTTCTCTGTCTGTCTCTCTGTGTGTGTGTGTGTGTGTGTGTTCCAGGATGTTTGTAACCCAGGTGGTCCCTGACAGTAACCTGCTGATGTTGGTGATACAGGCAGACTGTGACTGTTCCCGTCAGTACCCTCCTATCACCATGGAACCCAAGGAAGTGAAATATATCCTTTAACTTACTGGTTCACTCTCACAAGCCCTCTTCCTGACACAGACAGTGATTGAAAGAGGTATAATGGTGTTGTGGAAGTGGGATTTGATATCTATGAATAAGCAGTTCCAGTCATATATCAGACAAATCACTTATCTTATTATGTTTTAAACCAGTTAGGAACTGGTTTAACAGTTCTTAAACTCTTCTCCTTGACACATTGAATCACATTAAATCCCACATCAATGTTCAATCAAATTTCAATCAATCAAATGTATTTATAAAGCCCTTTTGAGAGAGAGAGAGAGAGAGAGAGAGAGAGAGAGAGAGAGAGAGAGAGAGAGAGAGAGAGAGAGAGAGAGAGAGAGAGAGAGAGAGAGAGAGAGAGAGAGAGAGAGAGAGAGAGAGAGAGAGAGAGAGAACGTAGTCTATTGCAGCATATATACTTGTTGTTCAGAGGGGTTGGGTTAAATGCGGAAGACACATTTCAGTTGAATGCATTCAGTTGTACAACTGACTAGATATCCCCCTTTCCCTTGTTAAGTGTGTTGGTATTGCAGCATAGATACTCGTTGTTGTTAAGTGTGTTGGTATTGCAGCATAGATACTTGTTGTTGTTAAGTGTGTTGGTATTGCAGCATAGATACTTGTTATTGTTGTTAAGTGTGTTGGTATTGCAGCATAGATACTTGTTGTTGTTGTTAAGTGTGTTGGTGTCCTTGACCTCTGTGTACATAACGCCTCAGTAAAGTGTGACAGGATGAAATCTCAGAAGGTCCGAAGGAGACCCGAGTCCTGCCACGCATACCACCCTCAGGTCAGCACCCCATATTGGTCCACTGCCTCCCCTTATTGGTCCAGTGACACCTCTCTGAACCAATCACTTCAAGTGGATGGATTGACATCAGAAGAGAACATCTGCTGTACTATTCACAAAGCTCCCTTAATATTTTGGGAAAAACAAAACATCAAACTGAGTATTTTCTATCCTAAAAATCAAAAATATGAACTTTCTAGCCTTATGCAGTGTGTTCATTATACCACAGGTTGTAACTGTATGTGTTGTTATTGATTGATTACAGGAAAACGCCAAGGAGTGTGGAGGTGCATCACAGATCTACCCGTCTGTCTCTCTCTTCCTCGCCTGTCTCTCTGCCTCCTTCGCCTGTCTCAAGGCCTCCACGCTGGTCTTCCGATGACAGACAGACAGCTACCTAGCCTAAACCCAGACCCCCTCTTAATCGGAATCTCCCTGGAGGATTCCAGAATGCCTGAACATAGCATGCCTGCTACTGCTTGCGTTATCTTTATCAATCAATATGACTATATGACTTAAGTTATGATATTGATCATTTGGGTTGTTGGACTGAAAGGAATATGGCAGCTGAACAGAGAGCTGTTGATTGACTCCATGCTTGATGACTTTACAATCACAGAGAGCTGATGACTTCAGATGCTTGATGACTTTCAGTCACAACCGCCAAAGTTGGGCTTATTTGGACAACAGTTCTAAAACCATGAAAGGGCTTTTAGATGTTTTATTCTTCTTCAGTGTCTTATAAGAGAACATTATAGTGTTTCTATACAAAAGGAAACATGCTTTCTTTGACCGTGGAAAGATCCAGTATCTCCTATGCGTATTCCAAAGGACTTGACTTTGCAATAGGACCATGGAAGACTATCAGTCTGTGGATGATGTGTTTGATAAAATAATACTCTGGATCCATGCATGTGTATGTCTGTTTACCTTAAGCCATGAAATGGAGGAGGAACCTTGGATAAGACATAGGCGCCTTTGAACAGTGATACAATTCAGATAGTGGAATCAGTGACCTCTGCTGGTCGAAATATGACATTGTAGGATGTTGATGAATCAAGGGGAGACTGACTGGCTGGCTGCTGAAGGATGGATGAACGAACACAATGGAATCAACTTCCACATTGTTCTCTTCATAACTTATCACTCTTTGGTCTACAAACACATCATGTATCTACTATTAAATGTGGGCTGGGTTTTCACTTTTGGAAATGGATGGACACTGTTTCAGGAATAACCTTCAAGTCACATATCTCAGATGCAATCTGAGACTTACTGAACCAGTTGGCTTAATTGTAAAACAAGAACCATTACTGACCACCTACTTCTGTCTTGGACTACTAGGTGAAACAGCCATTCTGTTTAGAAGGAGCAACATTACAATGTGTTGGACTACTAGGTGAAACAGCCATTCTGTTTAGAAGGAGCAACATTACAATGTGTTGGACTACTAGGTGAAACAGCCATTCTGTTTAGAAGGAGCAACATTACAATGTGTTGGACTGCTAGGTGAAACAGCCATTTTGTTTAGAAGGAACAACATTACAATGTGTTGGACTACTAGGTGAAACAGCCATTTTGTTTAGAAGGAGCAACATTACAATGTGTTGGACTACTAGGTGAAACAGCCATTTTGTTTAGAAGGAGCAACATTACAATGTGTTGGACTACTAGGTGAAACAGCCATTTTGGTTAGAAGGAGCAACATTACAATGTGTTAGATATCAGGATCTCCAAGGTGTCTTTCATCTGAGCTTTACTGTATGACTCCAAAGGCTTTTATGATGGTTTATAGTTTTTAGCTAAATTCATGCATTCAATTATGGTTTTTTTTTTCCTTCTGAAAGGAATGTTGTCCAGGGCCTCCACTGCCACCCTCTTGTTGCCCCTGCCACTTCTCTCTTCCTGGTCGTACATGGGGCACATGTAGGCGGTGCGCCTCAGGGCGCTAATGTCAACCTCGTCCTCGTCGTCCCACGGCTGGTAGGGCCGCTGGGAGGGAACGGCCGACTTGAACAGACAGGGCCTCATTATCGCCAGCTCTAGGTCACGGGGGATATGCCTCAGGCCCAGGCTTTTCTTTTCATGGCATAATCTCTTCTTTCTAATTCAAATGCCTTTAGTCATGAATTAAATGATTATTAAATGCATAATTAAGAATAATAAGATGGAATACTGCTAAATTAGTATTGCTTGCTGGACATAAAAAAGTACTGTAAGATTTCAGTGTCTAGTGATATTAAGTAGCCTTTTTTTTAGCAGTCTGTCCCTTTAACTTTGACAGTAATGCTGTAATGATGTTTCGTCATCATGTGGTAACTGTCCTCATGATACAGTATTGTTGAACAATATGCTGTTGCCTGTGTATGTATGTAATGTGATTGACATGTCCTGAGTCCTGTGTGTCTGGCTGCTTGTGTCCCAAATGGCACCCTTTTCCCTATGTAGTGCACTACTTTTGACCAGGACCCATAGGGAATAGGGTGCCATTCGGAGTATAGCCTGAGAGTCTGGGAGGCAATATGATTCATACAGCACAGTTTGATTGACATTGTAGATAATCTGGAATGGATCAATAATAATGCAATAAATAAACATATTTTCTTTATTTAAAAGCTGTACTCCCTTTTGATGCTTGCATTTTAGCCATGTAATTTAGCCTGTCAGTTATGACATGTTTTTATCTTGTATCATCTTATAATTCATATATTCAGCAGTGTATGCACACAAAACTCCAAAGATTGTATTTTCTTCAATGCTTAGTTTTTATTTATGTACTGCTTCAGGGAAATGTAAAGGCATGGTGTCCGACAGTGACAGGATTATTGTATTTTCTGTCTGAGGCACTGTCATTATACAATATTGACAATACATTCAATAGGAAAAATGTGTCATTGCACAAGGAGAAGTGCTAACCTTTCTTGCCCTTCTTCTTGGTGCTCTCATCCCAGGTGTTGGCACTGACCAGGGAAATGTTGCCCTGGCCCAGGGAGGGAAGCAGTTTGGGCCGGGGGGCAACCGGGGGTTTGGGGACCATCTTTGGAGGAGGAGCATCCCTCTGGGCTCTCCTGGCCAGCAGGGGTCCTGTCCGGACGAAGGCCTCAGGCCTGGTGATGTCCCTGGGGGGGCTGGTTGTCCTTCTGGCAGCCTCCTCTGGCTGGGCAGCCTCCGGCATGGAGAGAAAAAACACATTGAAAAATGACTGTGTTGTTCTTGGGTACTGACTCACAAAAGTAAGAATGAACAGATTGGATATCATCATCAGTGGAGGAAAAATAAGAATGCCCCACATTGCCCTCCTCAGAATGGAGGCTTTCTAGTTTTCCTGAGACCTGCCAGTCTGTCCACATCCAGGGCTCTGTCGCTGCCCAGCCTCACTACAGTCAAAGCTCATGTGGCCCGGAGAAAAGCACTTGAAGCACAGCTGGTGCATCTGACAGTGAGCTTTGGTCCAGTGATTAGTGCTTCCACAGACAGCGCACTCACGCTGATGTTTGTGGAACTGTTTACGGGGCCCTCTGTTCACAGACTGAGTATTGCTGACCAGAGCATTCTCTAACAAAGTCAAAACTTTCATTAATGTCCCACCCTCAGATACAGATGGTGCCTGGTCTGGTTCACGGCCACATTGAGAAAAATATGAAACATTAGGTCTTTTCACAGGACCCACTCCCTCCTGAGGGCAGTCAAAAACGGCAGCCACCTGCTGTGAAAGTTGTGTTCTACATGCTTTACGTTCCCTTAACAGTTCATCCAACCGATCCTGTACCTCACTGGCTGTCCAGTCACGAATGGGTTTGCTCTTGAACACTTGGGCCAACTCTTTATCAGGACAGTTGCGTACAAACATGACTGCCAACTCTGAGCACTGATTGGGTAAGGTCCTGCCCTCACTCACAAGGTACTGTTCGGCTGCCTCTGCAGCTTTGTTAAGACTAATCCAGAAATCTATTGGACCCTCATTAGCATATGGTTTGATTGAATAGAAATCAGCTAATGGCATACCTGAGCAGACAGTATCCCCAAAGTGTTGCTTGAAAACACTGAACACCGCCTTAACATCTGTGACAACAAGGTTGTTAAACTTCCAGACTTTGGTCACATCCCGTGCCCTCCCCATGAGCCTAGACATCACCTCCCCAACATTCCCAGACCCAGTGTAACCCCTCTTCTCTAGGTAGACTTCCATTAACTCCTCCCACTCCAGGACAGAGTACGTATCTGAGCCATCACCCCTAAAAAGAGGTGGAGCACTAACATCTGACTTCACAACCAGATTCAGCTTGGACGCATCAATAAAGGTTGACCCACACTTCTCAGGCAGTGGAAACTGCTGGGGTTGGTGAGGGGGACGGGCAGGAGAAAGACTTGAAACCCCAGGCTGCAGTAAACTCGCTCTGATAGATTCTCCTATCTCTGAACCAATCTGCTTAATAAGGTCACTAAGCTGACTCGGAGGCGTCCCATTATCACCGAGTACTGTGGATGATGGTACATCAAAAGACAGAGGTGGGATACCCTGGTCAGGTGGAACAAACAGCCTACCCCTCCCAGTGCTTGCAAACGCTCTACTCCCAGGAGCTGACTGTACAATTGGTGTAAATGGAAGGACACCCCTCCCTCTACCCACACTAAAATCCCCAGCATAACACGGGTGCATTTAGTGCATTCAAATACCAAAAAAAAAAAATGCAATAAACAAATTCATCCAAAACATACAAATAAGCACGAATACCTGTATCTAATGAATATGCTACATTCACTTTCACTGTTTACAGTATATGTTCACTTACAGTAAACCATCAACAAATTCACATGCGCAGGTCTGCACCTCATCCACATGCACAGCTCCGGCGGTCGGCTTGAGCTGACCAGTCGGCAGGTCACGTAATTAGGACACTGCCACAACTGGAATTCTGATGGTTGGATAATTTTTATTCGACCTGCACACGAAGAGACAACACACAATATGTTAGCTCTTGGTGCAGCCACAGCTCTCGGGCACCTTGCTAGTTGAAGGTCAGGCAAAAGAGAACAGGTGCAGCATGCACACATTCAGTGCCTAACAACACACTATACAATACAAGTAAAATGATATACAACATAATTCGGACAAAATAAAAGACATACCTGCACACCACGAGACAACACACAATAGGTTAGCCCTTGGTGCAGCCACAGCTCTCGGGCACCTGCGTGAGCACATAGAAACTCACTCAAACACTGCCCCAAATACTCCCGAGTTACAATAGGTACCCTAATTAGCGAGCTCGGTGAAAGTTGTTAACATAAATCTTTATATTGTCCACATTGTAACAAAACCTGTAGTTGCGTAACAGCACTTTGTGTAACTTCACCACAGTTTTATATTGACAAATTACGGCGCCAAGGACAACATACCTTGCTAGTTGAAGGTCAGGCAAAAGAGAACAATAAGAGGGTACATAAATACAGATAACCCGCGATGGACCAAACCAAAATATACAAAACTTTTACAATTAGGTGTATTTACAATATATATATACATAAAAATGTTTGTACACCAAAAAATAACATTAGCTATGCAGCTGTAATTAAATAAAGAAACCACATTGAAATATTATTATTATTAACTTATTAACATCCCCTCTTGACCTGGCCTACTTGAACTGTCCTTGTGTGCAATTTGGTGCATAATCTAGGGGAAACATCACACTACTACACATATAATTGAAGTCATACCTTTATTGTCATTCATGCTCTTATTTTTAACCGAGTAGTTTTGCAAAAGTGTAACCTGCGTCAATTCTAGGAAATATTGGAATAACGTGCTTAAGAGGACACCTGACACGCACAACAGGATAACACAACAACCACATGTTCAATTGACAATCATTGATTTAAATGGATGTGGTCAATAGATTTGTATAGGTATATATACTAATTTAATTTAACTTGTAAGGCAAGGTTGGGTTAGTAGGTCTATGCAACATGCACCTGGAAAACCGCGTCATGAATCGGAACGGGCTCCAAGGTCCTCATATACACATTATGACAAAATAAAGATCTTAATCTTTCACGAAATAAAGACATAGAAGAAAACAGGTTCTAGAAACTCAATTTCTCCATGGCAATAGAATGTAAACATGTATATTGCGCCAAACATAACCAAATATCGCCTACAACTAAATTCTCAGCGCAGCAAATTGGACGACTCCACAGGCATTGATCATTCGCGACTTTAAGTAATTCCTGTTATCTCTACAGCATCCCGTATATCTATAGCGCTGCATTTCGTCCCCCTCTGACCATGGATAGGGTTGGGAGCATTCCTGAGTTCACTTATGGTCCCACTAAGGTAATCTTAGGAGATATTCCTTTTGGCATACTGTAAATGCCTGTGCATAATGTACCTAGTAAAGCATAATTATTTTAATTATCTTCAAAGGAATTCTGTAGAAGCAGCCTTTATTTTCAGACTCTGCAGGCCTGCTGGGAGGAAGCATATTACAATAAACAGGTAAGATTCATCCCACAAAAACAGTAACCACAGAAAAAAAGAGATAGATTTAATCCCAAAACAAGAGTTTTATTTCAAGACAGTTTAGAGAAGATGGTCATAAGAGTTCTTAATATCACTTGCAAATTGTGAGACATGAGCAGTTGTGAAATGTTGCGAGAGGCCCTTCTGAAAGCACATTATATGGTCTTTAGTGGCACGGTCTCACACCTTACCTCATCTTGCAGAAGAAGCTCATGGTCCACTATCTGCTGCTCCAGAGTCGAGGCCAGGTCTCGCCCCATGTCACCATGGAGCACATGAGCGACTGGCTGGTGTCTCAGGGCAAAAAATCCCTTAGGGAGAGGTGAGTACCACGTCAGCTCTCACCTTCACTGCCATTCTCTGTCACCAGCAGCACTCCAGGAGGTGTGGGTAAAATAAACAACAGATAAATAGGAAGCCAGGAAAGTTGAAATGCTTTGTGTTTTATTTGAAGGGTGTGGAAGGAAACCCTGGAGGAAGGGAACGAACTCGCTCGGCTGGTAAGAGAATGAGAGTTAGAGACTTAGACTATCAGTCAGTGAGCTCTTTTCTAGCCTTTCAACAACTAGTTAGTACAGCAGAATATATCTGTTGTGAAATTACACTAATGGGACTTCCTGTTTCCTACGGCAGACCTGGGAAGTAAACACCTGCCTAAAAATGATTGACATGGAGCACAAGGCTGTCTGCAAGCTCCGCCGCTCTATGCACCCCACCTCTCCAGCTGGCGCTGACATGTGAGTTCCATGTACTGCCCCGCATACGGCTTGCTCCATTCATCTACACATCTGGAGCTTTGCAGAAAAAAACTAGGGCAGTGTTCTCTGTGTGAACATTGCACATCGTTTAGCTTTCTCTGCTGCTTTTTGTTGATTTCAGCGACCCCAAGGTCCACATCATCATGGAGAGAGCTGTGAGGAGCATTCAGGACAAGCTGTCCAATAAGCCCTGTAGCAACCTGCTCAGCCCATCCCAGGTGGTGGTGGAGCTGGTGCCCAGGATCCTCCTGGCCCTGTGGCTTCAGCCAGAGGAAGGCCATTCAGATCACCCCATCCTCCTAAGCGGGATGGCTGTGAGTATGGTGGTGGCCGTAGGGGAGAAGCTCTCCAGCATGTTGAAGGCCTCTTCTCCTCACACCCCTTTCTCCCGGGCTGCTGCTTTTGACTCTGTGAGGTCGATCCTCGGGAGAATCAGCCAGTCCTTCTCCCTGGATGACCTCACAACCCCTTTTTTTATGAGCTCTGTCTGTGCCTTTGTGGCGGACGAGGTGAAAAGCTACTTCCAGCCTACTGCAGACACCCTGCCAGTCCCCTCTGTCCTAGTGGTGGCCGTCTCCGCCACACTACCAGCTGACATCCAAGCAGGTGAGTAGCACTCATAGAAAGCACTCTGACATATGCCTTTTGTCATGACATCCTGGTGCCTTGTAGTAGTAGAGCCAATCAGGATTTTAATTGTCACCTCAAACACAGATGCAGACCAGGCTTCTTCCCACCTGGAGGTTGTGGAAATCCCCCATAACACAGAGGCAGACCCAGCTTCTTCCCACCCATTGCTTGTGGACATCACCCCTAACACAGAGTCAGACCCTGCTTCTTCCAACCTGGAGGTTGTGGACATCACCCATAACACAGAGGCAGACCCGGCTTCTTCTCAGCTGGAGGTTGTGGACATCACCCCTAACAAAGAGGCAGACCTGGCTTCTTCGCACCTGGAGGTTGTGGACATCACCCCTAACAAAGAGGCACACCTGGCTTCTTCCCACCTGGAGCTTGTGGACATCACCCCTAACACAGAGTTAGACCCGGCTTCTTCCTATCAGGAGGTTGTGGAAACCACCCCTAACACAGAGACAGACCCGGCATCTTCCAACCTGGAGCTTGTGGACATCACCCCAAACACAGAGGCAGACCCGGCTTCTTCCCACCGTATGGTTGTTGACATCACCCATAACTCAGAGGCAGACCCAGCATCTTCCCACCTGGAGGTTGTGGACATCACCCCTAACACAGAGGCAGACCCGGCTTCTTCTCACCTGGAGGTTGTGGACATCACCCCTAACAAAGAGGCACACCTTGCTTCTTCCCACCTGGAGGTTGTGGACATCACTCCTAACAAAGAGGCACACCTGGCTTCTTCCCACCAGGAGCTTGTGGACATCACCCCTAACACAGAGAAAGACCCATCTTCTTCCCACCAGGAGCTTGTGGACATCACCCCTAACACAGAGGCAGACCCATCTTCTTCCCACCAGGAGGTTGTGGAAATCATCCCTAACACAGAGGCAGACCTGTCTGTTTTCCACTTGGAGCTTGTGGACATCACCCCTAACACAGAGGCTAAGAAGGCTTCTACCCAGCTGAAGTTTGTGGTCATCACCCCTAACACAGAGTTAGACCCGGCTTCTTCCTATCAGGAGGTTGTGGAAACCACCCCTAACTCAGAGGCAGACCCGGCTTCTTCCCACCAGGAGGTTGTGGACATCACCCCAAACACAGAGGCAGAACCCGTCTCTTCCCACTTGGAGATTGTGTTCGTCACACCTAACACAGAGGCAGAACCCGTCTCGTCCCACTTGGAAGTTGTGGACATCACCCCTTACACAGAGGCAGACCCGGCTTCTACCCACCTGAAGGTTGTGGACATCACCCCTAACACAGAGGCAGATCCGGCTTGTTCTCAGCTGGAGGTTTTGGACCTCACCCCTAACACAGATGCATACCCTGCTTCTTCACTCTTGGAGGTTGCGGACGTCACACCTGAAGAAAAGCCTCTCATGGTGGCCGTCTACGCCACTCTGCCATCTGACATGCAAGCAGGTGAGTAAGACTTATAGAAAGCACTCTGACAGGTGCCGTTCATCATGATAACATGTAAAGTGTTGGTCCCATGTTTCATGAGCTGAAATAAAAGATCCCATTCAACTGGCCAGTGTTTAGAACCTACGGTTTGCATTTATTTACATTCTGCCCCGCTTTTGTCCCTTTCCAGAGGATGTTGCTGTGGTCACCCTGGACGTCACCCCACACGTCACCAAGGACGTGACCCTGGATGTTCCATGCAGGGCGAGGAAAGGGGCAGTCCGGCGTTTTTTTTGCAGGCTTTGGAGGGCAGTGTGCTGCTGCGCTTGCCACAAGGAAGAGGAGGAACAATATTAATTATTCATTAGACCAGAAACAGGATTGAACCATAGACCATTAAATTCTTTGCATTATAGTTGCCTTCAATTCTGATTTTCTTCTGTTTAATTCTTAATTAATTTCAGAACATTTCTCTAAACTTTGTGGAGTAGGTTGTATAAATAAGTGGGAAACAACCCAATCCCAATTTTAATGCTTTTAATAATTAACTTATTACATTTTTTATAGATGTATTATTTGACAAAAAAGTGGAGGGCGCGACCAAAAAACTTTAATCATCATAGAAAACTCTTGCTCACTATTAAAAATGCATTGTTTAATTTAAGCAAGGTTAAAAGATTAACGTTTCGGCCTAGTCTATGACGATATGCAAGTTGTGTTTGCCCAGTTAAAGGGGGACCCAGACTCACCCTGTCACGCCCTGGCTCTGGGGACTATGTTATGTTGAGCCAGGGTGTGTAATTCTATGTTTGATTTTCTATGTTGGGCTGAGTGACTCCCAATCAGAGGCAACGAGTGTCAGCTGGGTGTCTCTGATTGGGAGCCATATTTAACTGTCTGTCTTTCACTTTGTGTTGGTGGTTTCTTGTTCATTTCGGTTTGTGTTAAACTGTAGACGTCACGTTATCGTTTATTGTTTTGATCGTGTGATCAGTAATAAAAAGATATGTTCACCTTCAACGCTGCGCCTTGGTCCTCATCTCTAACCAACGATCGTGACAGAAGAAACCACCATAACAGGACCAAGCAGCATGAAGAAGAGAGAGGAAGGACTTGGGAGCAGTTGAGTAGGAGTCTCGACTGGGCCAAGCCAAGAGAAGAGGAGAGAGGTTGGAGTTTGGAGCAGTGGGGTGAGAGTCTGGCGAGAATGATGGAGGCCTGGCCCACGGGGAGGAGAGACCCCCAGAAAATTTTTAGGGGGGGGCTCACGACGTCGGGGCAGCAGGAGGCCGCTATGGAGCGGTCCAGCGGGGTTGCAGAGGAGGCCGCCAGGTTACGGGGGCCACTGGTAGAAGAGGGGATGGAGGGTGTAGAGGCACGGCGAGAGGTACTGGCGTGTGTTGCCAGTCCGGTCCGGCCCGTTCCAGATCCCGGTGTAGAGCCAGTGGTGTGTGTCCCCAGTACGGTCCGGTCTATTCCTGCTCCCCGCACCAAACCTACGGTGTGCGTCGACAGCCCAGCCCGGCCCGTTCCTGCGCTCCGCACCAAGTCTGTGGTGCGCGTCGCCAGCCCAGTCCGGCCCATCCAAGCTTCCCGCACCAAGCCAGTGGTGTGCGTCGTCAGTCCGGCACGGCCCGTGCCTGCTCTCCGCACCAAGTCTATGGTGCGTTTCGTCAGCCCTGTCCGGCCCGTTCCTGCTCTCCGCACCAAGTCTGTGGTGCGCGTCGCCAGCCCGGTCCGGCCCGTCCAAGCTCCCCGCACCGGGTCAGTGGTGCGCGTCGTCAGCCCGGTCCGGCTCATTCCTGCTCCCCGCACCAAGTCAGGGGTGCGCTTCGTCAGCCCGGTCCGGCCCGTTCCTCCTCCACGCATCAAGCCAGGGGTGTGCGTCGTCAGTCCAGCACAACCCGTGCCTGGGTCATGTCCGGAGCCGGATCCGCCGCCGAGGCGGAGTGCCCACCCGGTCCCTCCCCTGTTGTGGTTGTTTGGCGCGGCCGGAGTCCGCGCCTTTGGGGGGGGGTACTGTCACGCCCTGGCTCTGGGGACTATGTTATGTTGAGCCAGGGTGTGTAATTCTATGTTTGATTTTCTATGTTGGGCTGAGTGACTCCCAATCAGAGGCAACGAGTGTCAGCTGGGTGTCTCTGATTGGGAGCCATATTTAACTGTCTGTCTTTCACTTTGTGTTGGTGGTTTCTTGTTCATTTCGGTTTGTGTTAAACTGTAGACGTCACGTTATCGTTTATTGTTTTGATCGTGTGATCAGTAATAAAAAGATATGTTCACCTTCAACGCTGCGCCTTGGTCCTCATCTCTAACCAACGATCGTGACACACCCTGGTTCTTGAGGGTTGCAGACACTGAATAATTATCATTTGAAATAAATGGCACTTTTCAAGTCTTGACTAAAAATCTTTAATGAATATGAATTTAAATACAATTGACTTGAGGATCAGAGCAGGCAGGCTGACTGGCTTGCCCTGAAGGCCCTCTGCCTCTACCTCTGTGTGGTTAATCTCAGCCAAGAGGTTGTATGGGTTGTCTGTCTCTCTCTGGGTGTGAATCATTATCACTATGACCTCTTGCTCAGCCTGCCCGTTGGCCTGATTAGAAGGCTTCCCCTCTCATTCCTTGCTCACAGGAGCAGGGGTGATGGCATCCGGGGTAACCTCTTCCTCTCCTGTATCTAACCCATCTTTCTGGCTGTGAGTTCGACTGAGGTCACTCATTCTCTCTCCCAGGGTGTTGGATAGTTTCTCCTCCTCTGTGTCTTGTGTATTTTCTACATTGTAGAATAATAGTGAAGTCATCAAAACGATTAAATAACACATATGGCATCATGTAGTAACCAAAAACATGTTACACATATCAAAATATATTTCAGATTTGAGATTCTTCAAAGTAGCCACCCTTTGCCTTGATCACAGCTTTGTACATACAGAATAATACGAAATGTTCTGAGACCAGGTTGCGCTTTCACCTCCCCCGGTAAGAATGGAATAAGGCAACCTCAGAGTTACATTCAAGGATACTTTATTGACACACACGGATGAAATGGACATGGAAAGGTAGTGGAATGATAGTGGTCCTGTAATGGACAGATAACAGGGGTAATGAATATGCACAATAACTGATAGCACAAGTAGAGCAACAACACTATTAACAAAGGAAGGGCTGTATTAATGGCATAATGCTACCTGCGGAGTATTACACAACACAGTAAAACACAGAGAGGCAACTTACAATAGGCAATGGTAGTAACTATGAAGAACAACAAGCAAGAATGATATACATGTTACAAACTCACTTTGTGCACGTACACTATCCCACGGTATCTCTGTGCATTCAAATTGTCATCGATAAAATGTTCATTGTCCGTAGCTTATGCCTGCCCATACCATAACCCCACTGCCACCATGGAGCATTCACAACGTTGACATCAGCCAACAGCTCGCCCATACGCTGCTTTACAAGTGGTCTGAAGTCGTGAGGCCAGTTAGAAGTACTGCCAAATTCTCTAAAGCCGCCTTGGCTTATGGTTGAGAAATTAACATAAACGTATCTGGCAACAGCTCTGGTGGACATTCCTGCAGTCCGTAAGCCAATTGCACGCTGCCTCAAAACTTGAAACATCTGTGCATTGTGTTGTGTGACAAAACTGCACATTTTAGAGTGGCATTTTATTGTCCTCAGCACAAGGTGCACATGTGTAATTATCATGCTGTTTAATCAGCTTATTGATATGCCATAGTTGTGAGGTGGATGGATTATCTTGGCAAAGGAGAAATGCTCGCTTACAGGGATGTAAACAAATTTGTGTACACAATTTGAGAGAAATAAGCTTTTTGTGCGAATGGAACGTTTCTGGGATTTTTATTTCAGCTCATGAAACATGGGACCAACACTTTACATGTTGCGTTTATATTTTTGTTCAGTGTAGTTATTAGGTTGGGAGATTGGGATCCTATCTGGGCTAGCTAAAGCCAACTTCATGGTTAGTAGTATGACAGAGAAAATATAACAAGACAAATTTAAACATCACAAATCTGAGGGGGCAAGTGACCCTGTGCCCCCTTTGGGCATGACGTCTCTGCTATCAACCACATCATTCTGTCTCCGTGAATATTCAAAACAGACACATTCATTCAGGTCTGGTACTGGTCCTACCATATAGATCAGGGATGGACAATTCCAGTCCTTGGGGGTCGGAGGGGTGTCACACTTTTCCCCCATCCCTAGCAAACACAGATGATTAAACTTATTGCATTCTAAACTGAAACCCATGAGTACTTGATTATTAGAGTCAAACGTGTTAGCTGGGGCTGGGGAAAAAGTGTAACACCAATCAGGTCCCGAGGACTGGAGTTGCCCATCCCTGATATAGATGCTCTGTTTGCACGCATCGAGGGATGTGGTGACAGTGGAGACAAGGGAGCACACAGAAACAGCTTTGTCCTTTTAGAAAGTCGTCATAATCCTTAAATAAATATGATATGTATGCAAGAAATGCAAGAAATGCAGAGCCACTTCCAAAAACATATTGACAGAGTCTAGTATCTAGTAATCGAATCAATTCGTTTTCAACCCCTTTGTTATGGCAAGCCTAAATAAGCTCAGGAGTAAAAATGTGCTTAACAAGTCACATAATCAGTTAGATGGACTCACTATGTGTGCAATAATAGTGATTTTTGAACGACTACATAATCTCTGTACCCCACACATGCAATTATCTATTAGGTCCCTCAGTCGAGCAGTGAATTTCAAACATAGATTCAACCATGAAGACCAGGGAGGTTTTCCAATGCCTCGCAAAGAAGGGCACCTTTTGGTAGATGGGTACAAATAAAGCAGACATTGAATATTCCTTTGAGCATGGTGAAGTTATTAATTACGCTTTGGATGGTGTATCAATACACCCAGTCACCACAAAAATACAGGTGTCCATCCTAACTCAGCTGCCAGAGAGGAAGGAAAACGCTCAGGGATTTCACCATGAGGCCAATGGTGACTTTAAAACAGTTAGAAAGTTTAATGCTTTGATAGGAGAAAACTGAGGATGAATCATCAACATTGTAGTTACTCCACAATACTAACCTAATTGACAGAGTATGCACTCACTAACTGTAAGTCGCTCTGGATAAGAGCGTCTGCTAAATGACTAAAATGTAAATGTAAAAGAAGGAAACCTGTACATGCATTGTGTTTGCAATAAGGCACTAAAGTAAAACTGCAAATAATGTGGCAAAGAAATGAACTTTATGTCCTGAATACAAAGCGTAATGTTTGGGGTAAATCCAACACAACACATCACTGAGTACCACTCTTCATATTTTCAAGCATGGTTGTGGCTGCATCATGTTATGGGTATGCATGTCATTGGCAAGGACTAGATACTTTTTTAGGATAAAAATAAACGGCATAGAGCTAAGTACAGGCAGATTCCTAGAGGAAAACCTGGTTCAGTCTGCTTTCCAACAGACACTGGGAGACAAATTCCCTCTTCAGCAGGACAATAACCTAAAACACAAGGCCAAATATTCACTGGAGTTGCTTACCAAGATGACATTGAATGTTTCTGAGTGGCTTAGTTACAGTTTTGACTTAATTCGGCTTGAAAACCTATGGCAAAAAAAAAATGGCTGTCTATACAATGTATATTGCATACATTTTACAATCCAGTTGTGCAAAGCTCTTGGAGATTTACCAAGTAAGACACAGCTTTAATGACTCAGGGGTGGGAATACTTATGTAAATGAGATATTTCTGTATGTAATTTCCAATACATTTGCAAAAATTTCAAAAGCGTGTTTTCAATTTGTCATTATGGGGTATTGTGTGTAGCTGCGTGAGAGAAAATATTATAATTGAATCCATTTTGAATTCAGGCTGTAAGAAAACAACATGTGGAATAAGTTAAGGGGTATGAATACTTTCTGAATGCACTGTATATCTGCAAGAAAGTGATAAATAAGTGACTGTTTGAAAGGGGGTCATATAAACATTGCCTTATTTATATTTTTACATATAACATAAAGTTAATTCTGTCTGAAATAGTCATGCTATAATGGGTGTCGTTTCTCAGACCAAATTTCCATTCTGGCTCAAACAAAGCAATCTGATCATGCTCCAGTCAAAAACAGCTATAGGGAATGCCTATACATTGTCCAATCTCCTTCCACACATTGATTTCATCTTATTCAGAAAAAAACAAACTTGAAATTAAGTGTTGTTTCAGTGTCTTGTTGCAGGTTGTGCAATGTTCAAAAGTGTGTGAGAGAAAAAGCATTAACTTGTGTGTGTGGTGTCAAGTGTGGATGGTCCTATGTATGCAAATAGCCGAGATTGGATATTTCAGCACCATGGACAGCAGCGACATTGGGATAGCGAGATCTGTAATTCAGCAACACATGACACTGGATAGTGGCTGTCTCAGGTGAAGTTGGCATTGGGAAAATCCCATCTAATGGGAAACGAGGCATAGGAGGCAAAAAGACTGAAGGAGAAGACTCCCACAGGAACTCTTGGCTTAACTGTTCTGCCACATTCATTTCAAATGTTACATTTTTCGATTTGTAAATAAAAGGGAACACATCTGCAAATAATGTAAACTGACTTTTCTAACTACACTGTACAGCTTTAGTGTGTCTGTGCGTCATTGGTACAACTGCAAGCAATTCGCTTCTCAAATCCTTCTCAAATGTCTGTTTAATGTGAGAAATAAAATGAAAAACAACTGTTAGACTAATACAATGCGTACTGTCATGAACTATTACTATTCCCAACAAGACAACGAAGTGATGGTCTTTACCCGCCATGGAGACTTATAAAGGCTACTTCCCCCCCACCAAAAGTTCCCACGCTGAGCGATATTGTTTACTACATCATTATGCATATAATTCAAGTCATACCTTTATTGTCATTCATGCTCTTATTTTTAACCGAGTAGCTTTGCAAAAGTGTAACCTGCGTCAATTCAGAGCTAGGAAATATTGAAATAACGTGCTTAAGAGGACCACACCCGTCGCTATGGGCGGGCCATAGGGGGCCGGGCCCGCCCCCAAAAATGCTTGGCACCCCCCACTTGAGGCACAGATCTCTTAAAAAGTGAGGTGGAACTTTCTGAGGTGGAAGTTGGGAGAGTTATATTTCAGTGAAACGTAAGTGAAGGAGGCCCCGCTCTCTTGCTTTCCCAGATGTTTAGTTCATTTCATTCCGATCTCCTTTGCATTATTGTAGCCATTTTCTGTAGCCTGTCAACTATGTTTCTGTCTATCCCTGTTCTCTCCTCTCTGCACAGGCTATACAAACGCCTCACACCGCGTGGCTGCTGCCACTCTAACCTGGTGGTCCCTGCGCGCACGACCCACGTGGAGTTCCAGGTCTCCGGCAGCATCTGGAACTGCCGTTCTGCGGCCAACAAGGCAGAGTTAATCTCAGCCTATGCTACCCTCCAGTCCCTCGACTTCTTGGCGCTGACGGAAACATGGATTACCACTGAAAACACTGCTACTCCTACTGCTCTCTCCTCGTCTGACCATGTGTTCTTGCATACCCCGAGAGCATCTGGTCAGCGGGGTGGTGGCACAGGAATCCTCATCTCTCCCAAGTGGACATTCTCTCTTTTTCCCCTGACCCATCTGTCTATCTCCTCATTTGAATTCCATGCTGTCACAGTCACTAGCCCATTCAAGCTTAACATCCTTATCATTTATCGCCCTCCAGGTTCCCTTGGAGAGTTCATCAATGAGCTTGACGCCTTGATGAGTTCCTTTCCTGAGGATGGCTCACCCCTCACAGTTCTGGGTGACTTTAACCTCCCTACGTCAACCTTTGACGCATTTCTCTCTGCCTCCTTCTTTCCACTCCTCTCCTCTTTTGACCTCACCCTCTCACCGTCCTCCCCTACTCACAAGGCAGGCAATACGCTTGACCTCATCTTTACTAGATGCTGTTCTTCTACTAATCTCACTGCAACTCCCCTACATGTCTCCGACCACTACTTTGTATTCTTTTCTCTCTCGCTCTCCTCCAACACTACTCACTCTGCCCCTACTCAGATGGTAATGCGCCGTCGCAACCTTCGCTCTCTCTCTCCCGCTACTCTCTCCTCCTCCATCCTATCATCTCTTCCCTCTGCTCAATCCTTCTCCCTCCAATCTCCTGATTCTGCCTCCTCAACCCTCCTCTCCTCCCTTTCTGCATCCTTTCACTCTCTATGTCCCCTATCCTCCCGGCCGGCTCGGTCCTCCCCTCCTGCTCCGTGGCATGACGACTTATTGCGAGCTCACAGAACAGGGCTCCGGGCAGTCGAGCGGAAATGGAGGAAAACTAGACTCCCTGCGGGTTTGTCATATTTTCACTCCCTCCTCTCTACATTTTCTTCCTCTGTTTCTGCTGCTAAAGCCACTTTCTACCACTCTAAATTCCAAGCATCTGCCTCTAACCCTATGAAGCTCTTTACCACCTTCACCTCCCTGCTGAATCCTCCCCCCACCCCCCCTCTATGTGGATGACTTCGTCAACCATTTTGAAAAGAAGGTTGACGAAATCCGATCCTTGTTTGTTAAGTCAAATGACACTGCTGGTCCTGCTCACACTGCCCTACCCTATGCTTTGACTTCTTTCTCCCCTCTCTCTCCAGATGAAATCTTGCGACTTGTGACGGCCGGCCGGCCGCCCAACAACCTGCCCGCTTGACCCTATCCCCTCCTCTCTTCTCCAGACCATTTCCGGAGACCTTCTCCCTTACCTCACCTCGCTCATCAACTCATCCTTGACCGCTGGCTATGTCCATTCCGTCTTCAAGAGAGCGAGAGTTGCACCCCTTCTCAAAAAACCTACACTCGATCCCTCCGATGTCAACAACTACAGACCAGTATCCCTTCTTTCTTTTCTCTCCAAAACTCTTGAGCGTGCCGTCTTTAGCCAACTCTCTTGCTATCTCTCTCAGAATGACCTTCTTGATCCAAACCAGTCAGGTTTCAAGACTGGTCATTCAACTGAGACTGTTCTTCTCTGTGTCACGGAGGCTCTCCGCACTGCCAAA
The DNA here is from genome assembly GCF_964263955.1 of Coregonus lavaretus. NCBI lineage: Eukaryota > Metazoa > Chordata > Actinopteri > Salmoniformes > Salmonidae > Coregonus > Coregonus lavaretus. The sequence continues at coordinate 37,189 of NW_028166453.1, read as the reverse complement.
GCTAACTCTCTCTCCTCTGCTCTTGTCCTTCTAGACCTGTCTGCTGCCTTTGATACTGTGAACCATCAGATCCTCCTCTCCACCCTCTCCGAGTTGGGCATCTCCGGCGCGGCTCACTCTTGGATTGCGTCCTACCTGACAGGTCGCTCCTACCAAGTGGCGTGGCGGGAATCTGTCTCCGCACCACGTGCTCTCACCACTGGTGTCCCCCAGGGCTCAGTTCTAGGCCCTCTTCTATTCTCGCTATACACCAAGTCACTTGACTACCTCTAGCGAGCACACGGAGGGCTGTGCGGCCCCCCAAAGACATGCCACCCCACACCATGACTGACCCACCGCCAAACCGGTCATGCTGGAGGATGTTGCAGGCAGCAGAACGTTCTCCACCGCGTCTCCAGACTCTGTCACATCTGTCACGTGCTCAGTGTGAACCTGCTTTCATCTGTGAAGAGCACAGGACACCAGTGGCGAATTTGCCAATCTTGGTGTTCTCTGGCAAATACCAAACGTCCTGCACGGTGTTGGGCTGTAAGCACAACCCCCACCTGTGGACGTCGGGCCCTCATACCACCCTCATGGAGTCTGTTTCTGACCGTTTGAGCAGACACATGCACATTTGTGGCCTGCTGGAGGTCATTTTGCAGGGCTCTGGCAGTGCTCTTCCTGCTCCTCCTTGCACAAAGGCAGAGGTAGCAGTCCTGCTGCTGGGTTGTTGCCCTCCTACGGCCTCCTCCACGTCTCCTGATGTACTGGCTTGTCTCCTGGTAGCGCCTCCATGCTCTGGACACTACGCTGACAGACACAGCAAACCTTCTTGCCACAGCTCGCATTGATGTGCCATCCTGGATGTGCTGCACTACCTGAGCCAATTGTGTGGGTTGTAGACTCCGTCTCATGCTACCACTAGAGTGAAAGCACCACCAGCATTCAAAAGTGACCAAAACATCAGCCAGGAAGCATAGGAACTGAGAAGTGGTCTGTGGTCACCAGCTGCAAAACCAGTCCTTTATTGGGGGTGTCTTGCTAATTGCCTATAATTTCCACCTGTTGTCTATTCCATTTGCACAACAGCATGTGAAATGTATTGTCAATCAGTGTTGCTTCCTAAGTGGACAGTTTGATTTCACAGAAGTGTGATTGACTTGGAGTTACAATGTGTTGTTTAAGTGTTCCCTTTATTTTTTTGAGCAGTGTATATATACAGTGGGGAAAAAAGTATTTAGTCAGCCACCAATTGTGCAAGTTCTCCCACTTAAAAAGATGAGAGAGGCCTGTAATTTTCATCATAGGTACACGTCAACTATGACAGACAAAATGAGAAGAAAAAATCCAGAAAATCACATTGTAGGATTTTTAATGAATTTATTTGCAAATTATGGTGGAAAATAAGTATTTGGTCAATAACAAAAGTTTCTCAATACTTTGTTATATACCCTTTGTTGGCAATGACACAGGTCAAACGTTTTCTGTAAGTCTTCACAAGGTTTTTACACACTGTTGCTGGTATTTTGGCCCATTCCTCCATGCAGATCTCCTCTAGAGCAGTGTTGTTTTGGGGCTGTCGCTGGGCAACACGGACTTTCAACTCCCTCCAAAGATTTTCTATGGGGTTGAGATCTGGAGACTGGCTAGGCCACTCCAGGACCTTGAAATGCTTCTTACGAAGCCACTCCTTCGTTGCCCGGGCGGTGTGTTTGGGATCATTGTCATGCTGAAAGACCCAGCCACGTTTAATCTTCAATGCCCTTGCTGATGGAAGGAGGTTTTCACTCAAAATCTCACGATACATGGCCCCATTCATTCTTTCCTTTACACGTATCAGTCGTCCTGGTCCCTTTGCAGAAAAACAGCCCCAAAGCATGATGTTTCCACCGCCATGCTTCACAGTAGGTATGGTGTTCTTTGGATGCAACTCAGCATTCTTTGTCCTCCAAACACGACGAGTTGAGTTTTTACCAAAAAGTTATATTTTGGTTTCATCTGACCATATGACATTCTCCCAATCCTCTTCTGGATCATCCAAATGCACTCTAGCAAACTTCAGACGGGCCTGGACATGTACTGGCTTAAGCAGGGGGACACGTCTGGCACTGCAGGATTTGAGTCCCTGGCGGCGTAGTGTGTTACTGATGGTAGGCTTTGTTACTTTGGTCCCAGCTCTCTGCAGGTCATTCACTAGGTCCCCCCGTGTGGTTCTGGGATTTTTGCTCACCGTTCTTGTGATCATTTTGACCCAACGGGGTGAGATCTTGCGTGGAGCCCCAGATCGAGGGAGATTATCAGTGGTCTTGTATGTCTTCCATTTCCTGATAATTGCTCCCACAGTTGATTTCTTCAAACCAAGCTGCTTACCTATTGCAGATTCAGTCCTCCCAGCTTGGTGCAGGTCTACACTTTTGTTTCTGGTGTCCTTTGACAGCTCTTTGGTCTTGGCCATAGTGGAGTTTGGAGTGTGACTGTTTGAGGTTGTGAACAGGTGTCTTTTATACTGATAACAAGTTCAAACAGGTGCCATTAATACAGGTAACGAGTGGAGGACAGAGGAGCCTCTTAAAGAAGAAGTTACAGGTCTGTGAGAGCCAGAAATCTTGCTTGTTTGTAGGTGACCAAATACTTATTTTCCACCATAATTTGCAAATAAATTCATAAATGTGATTTTCTGGATTTTTTTTTCTCAATTTGTCTGTCATAGTTGACGTGTACCTATGATGAAAATTACAGGCCTCTCTCATCTTTTTAAGTGGGAGAACTTGCACAATTGGTGGCTGACTAAATACTTTTTTCCCCCACTGTATATATATACATACATACATACATATACACATACACACAAACACACATATATATACATACATATATACACATATATACATATATATACATATACACACACACACACCATTACACATCACTATTATTAAAATACTAGTGCCAATAAAATAAAGGATAGTTGTAAACAAATTAATAAGAATGGCCCAAAAAATAAGTACAATGCAGTCTGCAACCCTGTGTTTGTGTGTGTGCGTGTGTGCGTGTGAATGAAAGGGTCTCTCTATCCCAGTAGTCTGCATAATAGATGCAGTAGTTGGGGCACCTCTCCAATCTCTGATAGTTCTAGGTGTCTTTTGCCAGAGGTTACCTCAGCATATGTAGGCTGATGATCTGAATGATACATGGTGTGGACTGCATCATGTGGTGTACTTCTCTGAAGGACAGTGTTCTGCCCGACCCTGGAGTAGTGGGCAGTGCTGTGTTGTGATGGGCCAGGTCTAGTAGAGCTGTGTTGTGATGGGACGGGTCTGGTCGTGCTGTCCTGAGGCGGGTCTGGTCTGGTAAATCTGTGCTGTGTTGGGCCTGGTCTTGTAGAGCTGTGTTGTGCCCGTCAAAGCAATTGACAATCAACCATTAGGGTCAGGTTTTGTTAGGGAGGTTAAAGCACCAGTCACTATGATTACGCAGGAGACACATAATGAGCAAATCACGTTTCATATTATTGAGTCCCCTGATTTCCTTGTGTGTTGGGCCTTCCCTGGCTAGCACTACACGACCCCACCTTTTCATGGCCGCAGAGGGCTCTCACGGGGTGGTCGTGAAAGTGTCAGGGTAGGTGTCTAGCTGTTTCCGTTGGTGCGACCACAGTGGAAAGTCCAGACAATGCCTCCACCGTGCGCATTCCCCCCGAATACCGCGACCAAATTACCACCCCATCGCCCGGGGGATTGCGCGATAAACCTACGGTTAGACGCTGTGCCGCCCAGGAATCATATATTTCCCCTGTTGCAGGCTGAAACGGAGGCTATGGAAACATACGTCTCCGAGTCCCTGCGTCAGGGGTTCATACATCCCTCCACTTCACCCGCCTCCTCGAGTTTCTATTTTCGTGAAGAAGAAAGATGGTGGTCTGCGCCCTTTCATTGATTACTGTGCACTTAATAAAATGTATTTCATTATAGTTATCCTCTACCCCTAATTTCCTCTGTGATCGAATCAATGCATGTGGTGCGCTTCTTCACGATATTAGATCTCAGGAGTGCGTACAACCTGGTGCGTGACCGGGAGGGGACGAATGGAAGATAGCATTTAGCACCACCACAGGGCATTATGAATACCTGGTGATGCCATACGGGTTGATGAATGCTCCATCTTCCAGTCCTTTGTGAACGAGATGTTTCGGGACATGTTTGGTCGCGGTGTGGTGGTCTACATCGATGACCTCCTGGTGTATTCCGCTACGCGCGCCAAGCATGTATCCCTGGTTCGCAGAGTGCTTGGGCGACTGTTGGAGCATGACCTGTATGCCAAGGCAGAAAAATGTCTGTTCTTCCAACAATCTGTCTCCTTCCTCGGATACCACATCACCACCTCAGGTGTGGAGATGGAGGGAGACCACATTGCAGCCGTGCGTAATTGGCCGACTCCAACCAGGGTTAAGAAGGTGCAGTGCTTCATTGGCTTGCCAATTACTATCGGAGGTTTATCCGGGGCTTTGGCAAGGTCGCAGCCACCATCACCTCTCTGTTGAAGGGTGGGCAGTCCCGGCTCCGCTGGTCTGCTGAGGCTGACAGGGCTTTCAGTACCCTGATGTCTCTGTTCACCTCAGCCCCGGTGCTGGTCCATCCCGATCCATCACTGCCGTTCGTAGTGAAGGTGGACGCATTCGAGGTAGGGGTAGGCGCTGTCCTATACCAACGCTCAGGCACGCCACCCAAGCTCCACCCCTGTGCCTTCTTCTCTAAGAAGCTCAGCCCGGCGGAGCAGAACTATGACGTTGGTGATCGGGAGCTGTTGGCTGTTGTCAGAGCCCTGACAGCGTGGAGAAACTGGCTCGAGGGGGCTAAATACCCTTTCCTCGTCTGGACTGACCACCGTAACCTGGAGTACATCCGGGCAGCGAGTAGGCTGAACCTTCGCCAGGCCAGGTGGGCCTTGTTCTTCACCCAGTTTGATTTCACGCTGTCCTATAAACCAGGCACTAAGAACGTGAAGGCAGACGACACAGAGGATAGGCCCATTAATAACACTCCCATACTCCCGGCCTCCTGCATTGTGGCGCCGGTGGTGTTGGCGGTGGATGCGGACATAGAGCGGGCGTTACGCACAGAGCCATCTCCGCCTCGGTACGGTTACGCACAGAGCCATCTCCGCCTCGGGCTTCGGTACGTGCCGTCTAGTGTCCGTGATTGTCTTATCTATTGGGCACACACATACCCCTCCTTTGGTCACCCAGGCATCGGCCGTACAGTGCGCTGCCTTACCGGGAAGTACTGGTGGCCTACCTTGGCTAAGGACGTGAGGGTGTATGTCTCCTCCTGCTCGGTGTGCGCCCAGAGAAAGGCACCTAGGCACCTTCCATTGGGTAAGTTTTACGCACGTCTTCCGGCACTACGGGGTGCCAGAGGACATAGTGTCTGACCGGGGTCCCCAGTTTACGTCTAGGGTCTGGAAGGCGTTCATGGAACTTCTGGGGGTCTCAGTCAGCCTGACCTCTGGGTTTCACCCCGAATATAATGGGCAGGTGGAACGGGTGAATCAGGATGTGGGTAGGTTTCTGCAGTCCTACTGCCAGGACCGGCCGGGGGATTGGTCGGTGTTCTTGCCATGGGACGAATATGCCCAGAACTCTCTCCGCCACTCCTCCACTAACATGTCACCATTTAAATGTGTTTTAGGGTATCAGCCGGTCCTGGCACCGTGGCATCAGAGCCAGACTGAAGCTCCTGCAGTGGACGACTGGTTTCGGCGTGCGGAGGAGACGTGGAACGCCGTCCACGTCCACCTCCAGCGCGCCGTGCGTCACCAGATATCCAACGCTGACCGCCACCGCAGTGAGGCCCCGGTCTTTGTACCGGGTGATCGGGTCAGGCTCTCGACCCGGAACCTGCCCCTCTGCCTGCCCTGCTGGAAGCTGATATGTGGGGCCATTCAAACTCCTGAGGAGAGTGAACGAGGTTACGTATAGGTTGCTGCTCGCTCCTGATTACCGTATTAACCCCTCGTTTCACGTTTCTCTCATCAGGCCGGTGGTGGTTGTTCCGCTCCAGGAGTCTGAGGTGCGGGAGGTCCCTCCGCCCCCTCTGGACATCGATGGGGCCCCGGCATACTCAGTCCGTTCCATTCTGGATTCGAGGCGTCGGGCGGGGGGCCTTCAGTACCTCGTGGAGTGGGAGGGATACGGTCCGGAGGAGCGGTGCTGGGTCCCGGTGAAGGATGTCCTCGATCCCTCCCGTTACTGGACTTTCACCGACACCATCCGGATCGCCTTGCTCCGCGTCCTCCTAGCCTTTTCCGGGGCCGGTGTCGGCACTCTGCTGGAGCAGCGCGTCAAGGGCGGGGGGGGGGGGGGGGGGTACTGTCACGACTCCCTCCGAAGCTGCCTCCTCTCCTTGTTCGGGCAGGCTTCGGCGTTCGTCGTCACCGGCCTTTTAGCCAATGCTGCTCCTCTTTTCATCATTCCATTTGTTTTGTCTTGTTTTCCACACACACCTGGTACATATCCCCTCATCAGTCTCTGTATAATTATTCCCTCTGCTCCCCCATGTCTTTGTGTGTTATTGTTCCATGTGGAGGTGTCGTTAGCTCGTGTTGAGCATCATGTTACTTTTATCGCCGGGATATTCACCCGTGTGTTTTGTTTTCCCAGTACACATTTAAGTCGCACTGTATTTGGTTGACGCATTGCTGAGGACTGCTGTATTGGCTAATAAACCCTGTTCTTTGATTCACACATCCTGCACCTGGCTCCGTTCTACTCACCTGTTACAAGTACTAATATATTACAATAGGGACTGATAGTTCTGGGTTATGAGTATTATCCACTAAAGAAAGCAGATCATAAATGTTCATATTGAATCACTGATTTACAGTAGAAGTTATTTAAAACATGATAAAATAAACTGTATCATAGTTGACAGTTATGAATGTGGATCCTTACCAGGAAGACAATTTACATAGGAAACTTTGCATTGGCAGCAAATTCTTAAATGCTTAAACCCACTTAAACAATCGAAGGTTCTGTCAAGGCATAACGTCTCTCCTGCCACGCCAGGCTAGAACCTTCCAGAACCTTCCCAGCCTTTGATTGAGCCCAGATGAGACTCATTTACCAATCAAGGCCATGGTTGGCTGGACAATCAGCCTCACCCTTTTAAATTCTGCTGTTCACACAGATCCCTTCAACTACAGTTTCCCTTAGGGACCAAAAAAGTAAGTTTGCATAGTGAGGACACTTTGCATAGACAGCACATGCTTCAGTGGTCTGGGAGTGTTTATATCCCTGTGAGTTTAACACTTCATGACTGAGAGCTGTCCTTCATGACAACAGAACCCACAACAACCATGACTTTTATCACCATCTTCATCTGGACACTTGCCTTCTACATCAAGTGTAAAGAAAATTAAGTTTCATGTTTGTATAATGAAAAGTAATCAATTTGAGTGAATTGAAGGTTGTTAAGAATGTGTTATTAATTTCTTGATTTTTTTGTTTCAAAAATGAGTTAAATCTACACCATCAAAATGAATATAAATGTTAATATTTCTATTCAGAACAATTCATTAATATACGTAATATTTCATTCATATATTAATTAGAATCCAGAGGACAGATCACTGTGACTCCTGCAGTGAAAGCTGTTCTCCCAGGACAGACAGTCTCTCTGAACTGTAAAACCAGCAGTGATGTGCATGGTGGTTACTACCTAGCCTGGTACCAACAGAAACCTGGAGGAGCTCCTAAACTCCTTATTTACTATGCTACAACACTTCAGTCTGGGACTCCATCTAGATTCAGTGGCAGTGGATCTGGGAGTAACTTCATTCTGACCATCAATGGAATCCAGGCTGAAGCTGCAGGAGATTACTACTGTCAGTGCCTGGGTGTTCACACAGTGATACAGTCGTACAAAAACCTCCCTCAGTCAGACACCACTACTGTAGTTCCAGAGAGCAGCAGGTGAAGCAGGAGACTGGAGACGTCAGAGCTCTGGAGATCTCTCCTTTAGATCAGAGTCAGTCAGCAGCATCAGTCCACACACAGACTGCATTTACTGTGCTTTTAGCTTTGATGCCCACTCATCTAAGAACACTTTGCAAAAGGATTTAAAATGTGATAATGTAATTCTGATTAAATCCAAGATTGGAGGACTGCTGACCACAGACTAAACATGTTTTTAAACCTGCTCTTTCAAACTCTCATATGCACTTTGCACTGTTTTAACTTCCATTCATTGTTATGTTATATACTGAGCAAAAATATGAACGCAACATGCAACAATTTCAAAGATTTTACTGAGTTACAGTTCATATAAGGAAATTAGTCAAATGAAATAAATACATTAGGCCCTAATCTATGGATTTCACATGACTGGGAATACAGATATGCATTTGTTGGTCACAGATACCTTTAAAAAAAAAGTAGGGGCGTGGATCAGAAATCCAGTCAGTATCTGGTGTGACCACCGTATGTCACATCTCTTTCGCATAAAGTTGATCAGGCTGTTGATTGTGGCCTGTGGAATATTGTCGCACTCCTCTTCAATGGCTCTCTGAAGTTGCTGGATATGGGTGGGAAGTGGTACACGCTGTTGTACACGTTGATCCAGAGCATCCCAAGCATGCCCAATGGGTGACATGTCTGGTGAGTATGCAGGCCATGGAAGAACTGGGAAATGTTCATCTTCCAGGAATTGTGTACAGATGTTTGCGATATGGGTCTGTGCATTATCATGCTGAAACCTGGTGATGGCGGCGGATAAATGGCACCACAATGGGCCTCAGGATCTTGTCACGGTATCTCCGTCCATTCAAATTGCCATCGAATAAAATGCAATTGTGTTCGTTGTCCATAGCTTATGCCTGCCCATACCATAACCCCACCGCCACCATGGGGCACTCTGTTCTCATTGTTGACATCAGCAAACCGCTCGCTCACATGATGCCATACACATGGTCTGCGGTTGTGAGTCCGGTTAGATGCACTGCCTAATTCTCTAAAACGACGTTGGCGGCGGCTTATGTTCGAGAAATGATCTGGTAACAGCTCTGGTGGACATTCCTGCAGTCAGCATGCCAATTGCACACTCCCTCAAAACTTGAGACATCTGTGGCATTGTGTTGTGTGATAAAAACTGTACATTTTAGACTGGCCTTTTATTGTCCCCAGCACAAGGTGCACCTGTGTAATGACCCTGCTGTTTAATCAGCTTCTTGATATGCCACACCTGTCAGGTGGATGGATTATCTTGGTGAAGGAAAAATGCTCACTAATAGGGATGTAACTTCAGCAGCCTGATGGTCTGGGGGTAGAAGCTGTTGGCCAGACTGTTAGTTCTAGCCATGATGCTCCGGTACTGCCCACGTCTGAGTGATGGAAGCAGGGAGAACAGAATGTGGCTTGGCTGACTGATGTCCCTGATGATTTTTTTGGGCCTTCCTGCGACATCTGGTGTTGTACTGGAGGTGTCCTGGAGGGCATTCAGTGTGCAACCAATGGTGTGTTCGGCTGAGCGTACCATCCTCTGTATTGGCTTGCAGTCAGGGCGGTGGAGTTGCCGTAACAGGCTATGATGCAGCCCGACAGTATGCTCTCGATGGTGCTCCTGTAGAACACTGTGAGGGCCCTCGGGGACAGGCCAAATTTCTTCAGCCTTCTGAGGTTAAAGAGTCGCTGTCGTGCCTTCTTCAACATGGTGTCCATGTGTTTTGACCATTTCATCTCCTCTGAGATGGGTACTCCGAGGAACCTGAAGTTTTCGACCTGATTCCTCCTGAAGTCCAGAATCGGCTCCTGCACTAACACCACTCTCCCTGCAGGGGGCGAAACATGGCCAATGATCCCTGGAAGGTGATAACTGACTAGCAGTCCTCTTTTCCATATATATCAATATGTTACCATACCATATTACTATAACACTAATCAACAGACAAAGTTATATATATTCTTTAGTTACATTAATATGAGTTTTTTCTTTATATTTTCTCCAGTATTCATTATGCTATTGTCTTGCTAAACAACGTTGATAGTGATCATATGTGATAGGCTTTAAACCAATAATAGCATTGTATTTGTACCCTTTATATTCACTTAATTTATGTACATATTAATATCGACTTCTATGATTATTAGGTGACAATTGTGGGATCAAGATCATCAGATTGTAATGGACTCTCAGTTCTAATCTGATGGATCCTTAGTGGTCTAAATTGACTGAATAATGTTGGATGGAAAGAAGACCAGAAGATTATTTGCATAGTGATGATGCTCTGCATAGGCAGCACATGCTTCAGTGGTCTTGGAGTGTTTATAGCCCTGTGAGTTGAACACTTCATGACTGAGAGCTGTCCTTCATGACAACAGAACCCACAACAACCATGACTTTTATCACCATCCTCATCTGGACACTTGCTTTCTGCTTTCAAGGTTAACATTTTCTGAATTCCTTGTTGAAAATTAATTACACTTACACGAAGGCATAACATACAGTATATTCATGTTAAAATTTATATTCAGAAATATTGATTATTATATGTAATATTTCTTGCATATAAATGTTTTCATTCTATTTTTCAGAATCCAGAGGACAGATCACTGTGACTCAGACTCCTGCAGTGAAAGCTGTTCTCCCAGGACAGACAGTCTCTCTGAACTGTAAAACCAGCAGTAATGTGTATTATAATAACTATCTAGCCTGGTATCAACAGAAACCTGGAGGAGCTCCTAAACTCCTAATATACTGGGCTAAAACTCTTCAGTCTGGGACTCCATCTAGATTCAGTGGCAGTGGATCTGGGAGTGACTTCACTCTGACCATCAGGGGAGTCCAGGCTGAAGATGCAGGAGATTACTACTGTCAGAGTTACCACTACATCAATAGTAAAGATGTGTTCACACAGTGATACAGAGCCGTACAAAAACCTCCCTCAGTCAGACTCCACAGTGACTGTACTGCTACAGCTGGGACCTACTGCAGGGGCTGAGGGGGAAGAGACAGTGACATGGAACACTGGTTAGTGACGTCAACTTTGAATATGTTTAGAAAGCATCATTCAGATGACATGTCCCTATCATCATCATCATCATCATCATGCTTGTGAATAATTGTTGTCATGGTCGGAATGTGCACTTTTATAAGTTAAATTAAGTTTTAAAACACACAATACCTGTCCCTATGCAGAGTCAGATATACAGACGTAAAACATAAAAAAAGGTGGTGTTACATCAGCTTCAGCCTCCCTAAATCAAATCCCCATATGTACCTCACAACCAAATATTGATGTGATCATCTAGCATTATATTAACTGTTTTGGTGATCAGGTTACTGACTGTTAGATCTGTGAATGAGACATGATGCTGGGCTCGAATATTACACCCATTTATGTAGAGACATACACTATACAGTATTATCATAAAGTATAATATTTATACAATTTTATCTGTTATTAATTACATGATGGCGTATCTATTTTGTGTCCCTCTCTGAATCCACTATAAAGGTTCAAACCAGTCCACTCCCTCACACCTGGCCCAGTCCATGGTATTTCAGGCAGTGAAACTGTTCAACTACTAGACTGGTAGCTGTGGGAGTGAAGCTGAGATTTCCATAGACAGGGCTGGGTGGTTCTGCTTGTCTCAGATTAGAGTAGCACTGTCAAAACAATCTTTATTTCAACTCAGAGGCAAGAAGACATGAACAACTTAATCTCAAAATAGTTCATTTAGCATACAACACTACTGATATTATTCACTATTATACTTTAACATTCAGCTCTAAAACAATCATGTTTCCAGAACTAGCACCATGTGGGGACTCTCTAGCCCCCTACAATGGCTTCTAGACACTACAGTGACTTTTCCGGAAGGCGGCCAAATCACTGGTATCGTCATGGACGATCCTGCAGAAATATAAAACACTGAGCTAAATATATCAGTGACGCTGACAATATGTCAACTCATCCCCTCTCATATCAAAGCATTCCTTAAGTGACAACACCCATAGGTCCAGACTACATAAATATTCCTCCCCTGTTGCTATGGAAAACAAACTTTTTTGTAACATGTCACACAATAAGTTGAACGGACTCCATCTATGTGCAATAGCAATGTCTCACATCATTTCAGAATAATTAACCCAGCTTCTGTAAGGTCCCTCAGTCAGGTAGTGAATTTAAAGCAAATATTAAACAATATTTATTGAGATTATATAACATGATTACAACCCCCTAAAATGTCCTGTGGTTCTGTCAAGGCAAAACGTCTCTCCTGCCACACCTTTTCAGCACCTTCCCATTCTTTAATTGAATCCAGCTGAGGCTTTTTAACCAATTAAGACCATGATTGGCTGGACAATGCTGCTGCTCACACAAACCTTTTCAACGAACGAAGGTTGTGAGAAGTTGAAGGAAGCATGGAGAGGTCAGAGATAGTCAGACTTGTAAAATGGGCTAAGGAACAGAAGTTGGGTTTTGGAGAAGTGCCATCAGTGCGTGCTCTGCAAGCAATATAGCTGATGAAGGTGCGACAAGAGCGTGGTGAACGGACAGATGTGATTGTGGACAGCAAGGAAGAAGGAGAAGAGCCGAGTGTAGTGGGTAGATCTGTGTTGAAGAAGAATGGAGTCAGACATGATAAAGAAGAATCTTGACCAATAGTAGTGACATTTTGGAGAAGGTGGACCCTTGTCTTTTGGCAGATCTATTTGTGGTTTCAGGGTGGGTGAGAAATTAGTTGGAGGTAGTTGAATCAATGAAGGTAACCAGGATGAGAGGGAGAGGGCGCTCCGTGTCACGTAACTTGGGTCAAGATCTGTTTCTTGCTTTGGAACAGGGCACCATTGAAAGGAGGAATTTCTGGGGTAGCATTAATTGTGGATGTAGCGATTGAAGTTGAAAATGTCTGGTGTTTGTGATGCCCGCCGTTTGGTGCGACGCAGGTCCGGTGGGGAGAGTGGTGAAACAGAGGAGTCATTGTCAGCTCTTTTGAGTCTTGAGCCAGACAAAGTCATGTTAGGATATATTAGTTATCCTGTAAGAACATTTGTGTAGAATCCACTGCGCTATTTCAGGTGCAATGTTTATGGTTCAAGGGTGGGGGATCAGAATAGTGCAGAGGGTGTCGTATGCTGAGGCAGTGAAGGAAGTGGAGGAGGATTGGTCAAGGGTGAGGGATCCTGATAGGATCCCAGTGAGTAGTAGATTTGTGCCAGCACAGAGGGATAGGGCAAGAAGTGAGTTATGCTTCAGTAAGGTTGTCTTCTTAGTGTTCATAGCAATTGTTATCAACTGTACCGCAGAAATGGAACATAAATCACAGAGAATAGATTTTATGGTGGCAGCTGCAGAGAAGTATTTGGTTATACGAGATATGACAACAACCATTACTTTTATCACCATCTTCATCTGGACACCTGTTTTCTGCTTTCAAGGTTACAATATATATTTACACAAAGGAATAATGTTAACATTTCATATAACTTTTTTTTTTATGTTTCAGAATCCAGAGGATAATACACTGTGACTCAGACTTCTGAAATGAAAGCTTTCCACCATGGAGACAGAGTCAGTTTAGGATGTAGATTTCACAAGCCTCCTGCTTGTAGTCCCCCTCCTGCTTGTAGCCTGGTATAAACAGAAACCTGGAGGAGCTCCTAAACTCCTCATTTGCTATACCAAAACACTTCAGTCTGGGACTCCATCTAGATTCAGTGGCAGTGGATCTGGGACTAATTCCACTCTGACCATCAGTGGGGTCCAGGCTGAAGATGCAGGAGATTGCTACTGTCAGAGTTGGCACTATCCCAATAGTAAATATGTGTTCACACAGTGATACAGAGTCGTACAAAAACCTCCCTCAGTCAGACTGCACAGTGACTGTACTGCTACAGCTGGGACCTACTGCAGGGGCTGAGGGGGAAGAGACAGTGACATGGAACACTGGTCACTAGATGAGGTGAACTTTAAATATGTTTAGAAAGCATCATTCAGATCACATATTCCCCATCATCATCATCATCATTTTACCTTTATTTAACCAGGTTAGTCTCATTGAGATTAAACATCTATTTTACAAGAGAGACCTGGCCCAAATAGCAGCACGCAAAGCTTTACACACAATTACAACATAAAACACAAAGCACTACAGTTTAACAACAGAAATGTACACATTGAGAAGGCAAGAACTCTTTACGGAGGGGTAGTACATCTGGGGGTCAAAACATTGACAGCCCCACATTTCATTGTCCAACATAGATTTTACCCAACTACTCATTCAAAGAGAGGACCTCCTGGAAAGGCCAGAGAACTGGAACATCTTTTTTTTTTAAACACAGCTCTGTAAGAGCCTTAGGTACAGTCAAATAGATAGAGTCATGTGAGTGTGGACGATATTTGTCATTTGTCTGGTTGACAATGGCGGTACATAGGTCAAATGGGAGCTATTACCAGTCAAATGTCCACATGCAGAGTTTGAAGCACAGCAATAATGCATGAGGCCATGTGTTATGACATTTTTTATCATGGCTGTGATATCGTCATACCCACGAGGCGAAGAACATGGCTTGTGACATAACACATGGCCTCGAGGATGTTATTGCTTTTATACAACGTGTTACCAGCATAAAAAATCAAGATTATTTCCCAAACCATACATTTTTCTACAAAACGTGATGCTACAACCACTAACACTGGTTGTCAAGTGACGTTTTAGGTATTCTCTGGTCGTTAGTTCTATTCGTACTGACTGCCATCTAGAAAGCAAAACTACCCAAGCGCTGATTGACAGTTCCAGATCCTCTAGGGACGCTGTCCATGGATTTGAAAACAACGCTGAAACCAGCCCTGGCGCCACGAGGGTGCAAAAGTGGGCAATGCCCACTTAGTTGGAATATTGTGCCCCCTCAATTTTGTGTTCCTATTCTGTCCCACAATCTGCCCCCTCTGTCATGCCCATTTGTTGTGTATGCTTCATTCATGCAACTCCCTTGCACGCATCATACCTACGTAATACACATTTTACAGGTTGAAAAAAAAACGATTGATTGGCCATCACAGTAGAAGGGCGGGGTCAATTTGACCGTTTAGGTCTTCCTGTAACGATCGTGACACAGACTCACTGGTACGTTTGTTTATGAGGACATCTTAGGGTCACTGCCATTATATTTTACACTTTATTCACCCTACAGAGTTATGGACAATACTGTCTGAGATCACAGAACTGTATTTTATAGAATTTTCTCAACACAATAAAATAGCAGGTTTAAAAACATGTGCAGACAGTGATCAGCAGCCCTCCAATCTGGGATTTAAAATCATCAATCAGAATTAAATTATATTTTTTGTCCTTTTGCAAAGTGTTGCAAGATGATTTTTTTGGGCCTTCCTGCGTCATCTGGTGTTGTAGGTGTCCTGGAGGGCAGGCAGTGTGCACCTAGGGCTGTTACGGTGACCGTATTAACGCCAGTCATTACGTCAGTCAATTTTAACGTGACCGTTTAGTCACGGTAATTAGGCTTCTCCAAGCTTTGATGCTGCTGATGGTCATTAGTATCCTACCAAACTTGCTAACCTCCTGGTACTCAGCACTCTATTGCCCCTCTAATCACTGACATCAATGGAAATCTAATCGAAAATCTAATCAAACACTTCATGAGAGCCCATGAGCTCATGTTGCAGTAACATTTCTATAGGCTGTGCAATTGCTTGAGAAAACAGAGTGATTGCCTCTATTAAAAAGAGGAGGATCCCATCAGCTTTCTATAGGCTAGGCCTACTATATTTATTTATCAACTTTCCTAATATTAAGCACATTGCATCTCTTTACAACAGGAGTATAGCCTACCTGGCTAGCATGAAAATGAACCACGGGAAAAGCTTCCTCCATTCGCTATTTAAGTGCATAGATGAGATGTATTCTTGTCCCCTGACCCTGTTTCGAGACAGGTGCATGATAATGGTCCATTCTAAATCAAAACAAATTTCACACATACTGTATATTATTTAGTATATGTAAAGACAAGATGGGTGACAAGTCTGATGGGTGACAATATTAGCCTAACACTTGTGAATGATACATTATCACTTGTGAATGATGCCCAGCTTAAGGAAAGAAACAGCGCATTCCTTATTTTTTTGCAACTTTTTCAAATGATAGTCGCACACCTCATGTAGCCTAGCCCATAGGCTTATATGTTTTGAAAAGGTTTGTATCACAACAAGTGGCCAAATAACTTCTTAAAATGAAGCACATTAATCCGCTTTACAACGGGTGTAGAGCCTAACTGGCATACATACACAGCGCATGAGTTTCAAGTTTAGGGAAGATCATTTTTAACATAGAAATGCACCTTTATAATAAAAGCATTACATGCAGAATCGCATTTGCGGTCACTTTTGAGAATGGTGTTTTCCTATCTAATGGAACATTTGCGCTTATAGCCTACTGCCGTGTTCGCATTGCTGCGCTTATAATGTGAAGAAATAGCCAAATAGTTTATCAACATTTTAAGCTAAACGTTCTGATTTGTTGTGTCAGCCTCATTGCTTAAAATATTTTTGGGGATGCTAGTGGTTGTATTAATTTGGGATCTATCGCATCCCACAACTGTCCCAGACTATTTTTGGAATATTTATTTCTTGCACAGAATAGAATAGGTCAACTTTTGTACTATGGGGGATAGTATATTGACATAGGCTAGTGCTTTTGCTGTTTGTTATGCTTACTTATCTTGTTGGCTGATGAAAAGTAAATGTGGACAGTTCTTCCAATATCTTCAATATGCGCCTCGGAATTGGATAAGGAAGAGTGTAGTTGCGTGCTGATGTGTCTGTCTTCACTTGTAGCCTTTGAGAAATACCCGATCACGTGATGTAGAGCCATGTGAGTGAGAAGTGCTTCGGAGCATGCAGCTGAGAGAAGATTATTATTATTATTATATTCAGCCCAAGGGCACAACGGCCACTGGCCGCAAAGAAGTGGATTTTTGAAGGGGGCATTACGGCCACACAAAGGGGATTCCGGAAGGAAATTCTAGGCATTATCAAGTGCTTGTCAGATTGTGAATTAGAGACTGATGAAATGTGTACAGCCTGCACAAAAAACAAAGCAGAGCTCATGCCTTTCATACAACTTTGTTCAAATCATCATTAGAGTTGCATCATGCAGCCTTAGAATGTATTATAAATCAGAACATATAGCCCAAAGTTTATATCACAACTAAAGTTACATTAGTAACTCTAAAGTAAGGATAATTAAAGTACCTGTTTCTTTGTTAACCGCTCAACACAGAATAAGCCGCATGTGCGCACTCCCTCAAATCGTTTGGAGAAAATATCCTTCCTATTTTATTCAGCTGTATTCAATTGTATTCTTCATACTATAAAATAATGTAAAATAATGCCACGGAGTTCTAAGCAAATCTTGTCAGCTAAATTAACTAGTGTAGCCCACAGCCATATGGCATAGCCAAATCAGGGCCTAAAATAAGGGCAATTCAGAGTATGCAAATCTGTTCTTCTGAAATAGACTACATTTTCTTCATATCATGTTTCTTTAGACCTGTCTAAAATAAATAATGGATTTATCGTGAAGGTGTAGGCTATATTACATGGATTTATTCGACTTTTTTAAATGTAGATGTTCCAAAGGTCTGCATCAGTGGCTTGTAGGATATGCATGGAAGTCAGGATATGCTAAACGTGTTTATGTTAATTAACGGTCAATTACCATGAGACCGGCAGTTATTTGATTGACAATCACCGGCTGACAAAATGTCATGACCTCCACAGCCCTATGTGCACCCAATGGTGTGTTCGGCTGAGCGTACCACCCTCTGTAGTGCCTTGCAGTCAGCGACGGTGGAGTTGCCGTACCAGGCTATGATGCAGCATGACAGTATGCTCTCGATGGTGCTCCTGTAGAGCACTGTGAGGGCCCTCGGGGGCAGGCCAAAATTCTTCAGCCTCCTGAGGTTAAAGAGTCGCTGTCGTGCCTTCTTCACCACAGAGTCCTGTGTTTTGACCATTTCAGCTCCTCAGAGATGTGTACGCCGAGGAACCTGAAGTTTTTTACCGTTTCCACGGCGGCTTCGTTGATAAGGATGGAGGCGTGCCCAGCCTTATTTCTCCTGAAGTCCAGAATCAGCTCCTTTGTTTTCCTGAGGTAGTGGTTGTTTACCTGACACCACACCATCAGAGTGCCTACCTTCTCCCTGTAGGCTGTCTCGTCGTTGTTGGTTATCAGGCCTACTACTGTTGTGTCGTCAGTGAACTTGATGATGGAGTTGGAAATGTGTGAGACCACGCAGTCGTGGGTATACAGGGAGTACAGGAGGGGACTGAGTACGCACCCTTGTGGGGCCCCCGTGTAGAGGATCAGTGGCACCGGTTAGCAAGTTCCCATATGCATATACACTGCTCAGAAAAATAAAGGGAACACTTAAACAACACAATGTAATTCCAAGTCAATCACACTTCTGTGAAATCAAACTGTCCACTTAGGAAGCAACACTGATTGACAATACATTTCACATGCTGTTGTGCAAATGGAATAGACAACAGGTGGAAATTATAGGCAATTAGCAAGACACCCCCAATAAAGGACTGGTTTTGCAGGTGGTGACCACAGACCACTTCTCAGTTCCTATGCTTCCTGGCTGATGTTTTGGTCACTTTTGAATGCTGGCGGTGCTTTCACTCTAGTGGTAGCATGAGACGGAGTCTACAACCCACACAAGTGGCTCAGGTAGTGCAGCTCATCCAGGATGGCACATCAATGCGAGCTGTGGCAAGAAGGTTGGCAAATTCGCCACTGGCGCCCTGTGCTCTTCACAGATGAAAGCAGGTTCACACTGAGCACGTGACAGACGTGACAGAGTCTGGAGACGCCGTGGAGAACGTTCTGCTGCCTGCAACATCCTCCAGCATGACCGGTTTGGCGGTGGGTCAGTCATGGTGTGGGGTGGCATTTCTTTGGGGGGCCGCACAGCCCTCCATGTGCTCGCCAGAGGTAGCCTGACTGCCATTAGGTACCGAGATGAGATCCTCAGACCCCTTGTGAGACCATATGCTGGTGCGGTTGGCCCTGGGTTCCTCCTAATGCAAGACAATGCTAGACCTCATGTGGCTGGAGTGTGTCAGCAGTTCCTGCAAGAGGAAGGCATTGATGCTATGGACTGGCCCGCCCGTTCCCCAGACCTGAATCCAATTGAGCACATCTGGGACATCATGTCTCGCTCCATCCACCAATGCCACGTTGCACCACAGACTGTCCATGAGTTGGCGGATGCTTTAGTCCAGGTCTGGGAGGAGATCCCTCAGGAGACCATCCACCACCTCATCAGGAGCATGCCCAGGTGATGTAGGGAGGTCATACAGGCATGTGGAGGCCACACACACTACTGAGCCTCATTTTGACTTGTTTTAAGGACATTACATCAAAGTTGGATCAGCCTGTAGTGTGATTTTCCACTTTAATTTTGAGGGTGACTCCAAATCCAGACCTCCATGGGTTGATACATTTGAATTCCATTGATCATTTTTGTGTGATTTTGTTGTCAGCACATTCAACTATGTAAAGAAAAAAGTATTTAATAAGATTATTTCATTCATTCAGATCTAGGATGTGTTATTTGAGTGTTCCCTTTATTTTTTTGAGCAGTGTAATTCCCTTCTCCCAGCTGCATGCTCCGAAGCACTTCTCACTCACATTGCTCTCCGTCACGTGATTGGGTATTTCTCAAAGGCTACAAGTGAAGACAGACACATCAGGACGCAACTGCACTCTTCCTTATCCAATTCCGAGGTGTCTTTGTATGTGATTGTTTTCATGTAGAGGCGACGATAGCTCGGTAGAGCTTTATTGTATTGTATCGCTGGGATATTCACCTGTGTGTTTTGTTTCTCTCCAGTGCGCCGCTATACTGCACTGTACTGTTTTACACATTGCTGCGTACCGCTGTATCTGCTGAATAAACCATTTGTTCTGTGATTTACCCTCCTGCGCCTGATTCCGTCCAAATCACCCGCTACATGAGGTTTAAAAAATATTCGGATTTTTGTAATTTCCACTTTTCCCATATGAAAAATGTATCAAACCATACAAAAATGTAAAACATATCAACACAACATACAACAATTTTAACGATTTTACTGATTTACAGTTCATATAAGGAAATCAGTCAGTTGAAATAAATATATTAGCCCCTAATCTATGGATATCACATGACTGGATAGGGGCGCAGCCATGAGTGGGGATGGGAAGGTATAGGCCCACCCACTGGGGAGCCAGGCCCAGCCAATCAGAATGAGTTTTTCCCAACAAAAGTGCTTTATTATAGACAGAAATTATCCTGATTTTCATCAGCTGTCAAGGTGGCTGGTCTCAGACGATCCCGCAGGTGAAGAAGCCAGATGTGGTCCTGGGCTGGAGTGGTTACACGTTGTCTGCGTGTTGCTTCCTAAGTGGACAGTTTGATTTCACAGAAGTGTGATTGACTTGGAGTTATATTGTGTTGTTTAAGTGTTCCCTTTATTTTTTTGAGCAGTGTACATAATAAGTGTAATTAGAAAGAAATATCAAGAGAGCTTTTTACTTACTTCCAACATCTAGTCTGGTGCCGCTACCAAAAGTCCACCACAGTGATACAATCCCTATTACTGCTGGTACAAAAACCTCCTGACATTTGGGCAAGCTACATTTCTTTATACTGTGGTTGAAATCATTGACTCTAATATGGTATGAATACTAGCCAAAGATGATTTTATCTTGTTCATTTGAAATAAAGTATTTTTTGTTTTCCCCCAAAATTGCAAAACCTGTTTATTGAAGATTTCCTACAAGGTGCCGTATGTTTAATCACACATCTAATAAATGTAAGCTAATCACTCTCATCGTTTAAAGGCAGGTCAAATTTAATTAGATGTAATGACATACTTATTAAAATTGGCTAATTAAGTCAGTGATTAAGTAACTATCATGTTTCTACATGGCATCAGTCTGACTGTCCAGGAAGACTATTTACATATAGGACACTTTGCATAGACAGCACATGCTTCAGTGGTCTGGGAGTGTTTATATCCCTGTGAGTTGAACACTTCATGACTGAGAGCTGTCCTTCATGACAACAGAACCCACAACAACCATGACTTTTATCACCATCTTCATCTGGACACTTGCCCTCTGTCTCCAAGGTAATATATTTTACAGAAAAGGACCTGGATCATAGCAATAAATATATAACCTCATTACAGTTTTAGTGAATATGCTAAATGGACAAATGAATGAACAATTTAATGCTAATGATACATGCCACCTCTGTTTCAGAGTCCAGAGGCCAGGTCACTGTGACTCAGACTCCTGCAGTGGAAACTGTTTCAGTGGGTAACTCAGTCAGTCTCAGCTGTAAGACCAGCAGTGCTGTATACAGTGACAGCAATGGACACTATCTAGCCTGGTATCAACAGAAACCTGAAGGAGCTCCTAAACTCCTAATATACTGGGCTAAAACTCTTCAGTCTGGGACTCCATCTAGATTCAGTGGCAGTGGATCTGGGAGTGACTTCACTCTGACCATCAGGGGAGTCCAGGCTGAAGATGCAGGAGATTACTACTGTCAGAGTTACCACAGTGGTCCAGTGTTCACACAGTGATACAGAGCCGTACAAAAACCTCCCTCAGTCAGACTGCACAGTGACTGTACTGCTACAGCTGGGACCTACTGCAGGGGCTGAGGGGAGGAGATGATCCAGTACAATGACACAGTGTGTAGTAGAGCTGAACAACAATAGAGTCAAACTAGAACTATGTCTAGAAGACCTTAGATCATAACTGATCACTAAATGTTTATCCTGACCGTTAACTACATGTTGACTCTGTTGAGAAACTCAAAGAAAACCATCAACCAATCTGAATAGAGATAATGTGCAATGATCAAAACCCCTAAAAAACGGTGTTTTGAATTGCTAGAATTTAATCAACATGATTCAAACTCATACAATAAAGCCCCTAAACATTACCCATACATCCTCCCTCACACCAGTGTGGTAGTTCCAGAGAGCAGCAGGTGAAGCAGGAGACTGGAGACGTCAGAGCTCTGGAGATCTCCCCTTTAGACCAGAGTCAGTCAGCAGCATCAGTCCACACAAAGACTGCATTTACTGTGCTTTTAGCTTTGCTGCCCACTCATCTAAGAACACTTTGCAAAAGGATTTAAAATGTGATAATGTAATTCTGATTAAATCCAAGATTGGAGGACTGCTGACCACAGACTAAACATGTTTTTAAACCTGCTCTTTCAAACTCTCATTTGCACTTTGCACTGTTTTAACTTCCATTAATTGTTATGTTATATACTGAGCAAAAATATAAACGCAACATGCAACAATGTCAAAGATTTTACTGAGTTACAGTTCATATAAGGAAATTAGTCAGTTTAAATAAATACATTAGGCCCTAATCTATGGATTTCACATGACTGGGAATATAGATATGCATTTATTGGTCACAGATATCTTACAAAAAAGGTAGGGGCGTGGATCAGAAAACCAGTCAGTATGTGGTGTGACCACCGTTTGCCTCATGCATCGCTTCACATCTCCTTCGCATAGAGTTGATCAGGCTGTTGATTGTGGCCTGTGGAATGTTGTCGCACTCCTCTTCTATGGCTCTCTGAAGTTGCTGGATATGGGCGGGAACTGGAACACTCTGTTGTACACGTTGATCCAGAGCATCCCAAGCATGCCCAATGGGTGACATGTCTGGTGAGTATGCAGGCCATGGAAGAACTGGGAAATGTTCATCTTCCAGGAATTGTGTACAGATGTTTGCGATATGGGTCTGTGCATTATCATGCTGAAACCTGGTGATGGCGGCGGATAAATGGCACCACAATGGGCCTCAGGATCTTGTCACGGTATCTCCGTCCATTCAAATTGCCATCGAATAAAATGCAATTGTGTTCGTTGTCCGTAGCTTATGCCTGCCCATACCATAACCCCACCACCACCATGGGGCTCTCTGTTCTCATTGTTGACATCAGCAAACCACTCTCCCACATGATACCATACACATGGTCTGTGGTTGTGAGTCTGGTTGGACGCCCTGCCTAATTCTCTAAAACGACGTTGGAGGCGGCTTATGTTAGAGAAATGATCTGGTAACAGCTCTGGTGGACATTCCTGCAGTCAGCATGCCAATTGCACACTCCCTCAAAACTTGAGACATCTGTGGCATTGTGTTGTATGACAAAACTGCACATTTTAGACTGGCCTTTTATTGTCCCCAGCACAAGGTGCACCTGTGTAATGACCCTGCTGTTTAATCAGCTTCTTGATATGCCACACCTGTCAGTTGGATGGATTATCTTGGCGAAGGAGAAATGCTCACTAATATTGATGTAAACAAATTTCAGCAGCCTGATGGTCTGGGGGTAGAAGCTGTTGGCCAGTCTGTTAGTTCTAGCCATGATACTCCTGTACTGCCCACATCTGAGTGATGGAAGTGGGGAGAACAGGCTGTGGCTTGGGTGGCAGAGGTCCCTGATTCTTTTATTGGGCCTTCCTGCGACATCTGGTGTTGTAGGTGTCCTGGAAGGCATTCAGTGTGCACCCAATGGTGTGTTCGGCTGAGCGTACCACCCTCTGTATTGGCTTGCAGTCAGCGACAGTGGAGTTGCCGTACCAGGCTATGATGCAGCACGACAGTATGCTCTCGATGGTGCTCCTGTAGAGCACTGTGAGGGCCCTCGGGGGCAGGCCAAATTTCTTCAGCCTTCTTCAAAATGGTGTCCATGTGTTTTGACCATTTCAGCTCCTCTGAGATGGGTACGCCGAGGAACCTGAAGTTTTTGACCTGGTTCCTCCTGATGTCCAGAATCGGCTCCTTTTCTTTCCTGAGGGAGAGGTTGTTTACCTGGCACCACGCTGTAGAGTGCCTTCCTCCTCCCTGTAGGCCGCCTCGTCGTTGTTGGTAATACTGTTGTGTCGTCAGCCAACTTGATGATGGAGTTGGAACTGTGTGAGGCCACATAGTTGTAGGGCCCCCATGTTGATG
This sequence comes from Coregonus lavaretus, assembly GCF_964263955.1. Lineage (NCBI taxonomy): Eukaryota > Metazoa > Chordata > Actinopteri > Salmoniformes > Salmonidae > Coregonus > Coregonus lavaretus. The sequence goes on along the minus strand of NW_028166453.1, from coordinate 13,152 downwards.
ATCAGTGTGGAGGAGGTCATTTTGCCTGCCTTCACCACCTGTGGGCAGCTTGTCAGAAAGTCCAGGACCCAGTTGCATTGGGAGGAGTTCAGTCCCAGGGCCGTGAGGTTTATGGTGAGCTTAGAGAGCACTATGGTATAGAAGGCCGAGCTGTAGTCGATGAACAGCATCCTCAAACATGCATTCATCTTGTCCAGGTGGGTGAGGGTAGTGTACAGTGAAATGGCGATTGAGTCGACAGAAGTGAGTGGTGCGGGTCAGTAGTCATTCAGTTCAGTTACTTTCCCTGGCGTTGTGTCTCATGTGTATACTGTGTGGATGCTGCTCTCTTGGCCAGAGCTCTCTTGAAATATGTTTAATCTCAATGTGACTTCTCAGTTAAATAAAATATAAATCAATCAAATGAAATCTTAAGATGCAGAGGAGATGCTGGGTTTCATGTATTGTAATGCTGGTCTACAGAGTCCCAGTGTGTCTGATCAGAGACACAGGAGAGGAGGGAGGGAGCTGAACTCAGTCAGGAACAGAGTAGCAGTCCTGCACAGTGGATCCCCTCTTCTCTCAGTGTCAGTCCAATAGTCCAATAGTCCAGTAGTCCAGTAGTCCAGTAGTCCAGTATTCAGTCCACACAGCTCACTGCACTAACACTACTCTTCCTGCAGGGGGCAAAACATGGCCAATGGTCACTGGAAGGTGGAAACTGACTAGCAGTCCTCTTTTCCATATATATCAATATGTTACCATACCATATTACTATAACACTAATCAACAGACAAAGTTATATATGTTCTTTAGTTACATTAATATGAGTTTTTTCTTTATATTTTCTCCAGTATTCATTATGGTATTGTCTTGCTAAACAACGTTGATAGTGATAATATGTGATAGCCATTAAACCAATAATAGCATTGTATTTGTACCCTTTTTAGTACTTTTTTTATGTACATGATTATGACCTATGATTATTAGGTGACAATTGTGGGAGTAAGATCATCAGATTGTAATGGACTCTCAGTTCTAATCTGATGGATCCTTAGTGGTCAAAATGTACTGAATAATGGTGATGGGGAGAAGACCAGAAGATTATTTGCATAGTGATGATGCTCTGCATAGGCAGCACATGCTTCAGTGGTCTGGGAGTATTTATATCCCTGTGAGTTGAACACTTCATGACTGAGAGCTGTCCTTCATGACAACAGAACCCACAACAACCATGACTTTTATCACCATCCTCATCTGGACACTTGCTTTTTGCTTTCAAGGTTAACGTTTTCAGAATATATTGTTGAAAATTAGTTAAATATACACAAAGCAATAATGTATATTAATGTTAATATTTCTATTCAGAACTATTGATTACTATTCCAGAGGACAAGTCACTGTGCCTCTGACTCCTACAGTGAAAGCTGTTCCCCCAGAACAGCCAGTCTCTATGAACTGTAAAACCAGCAGTAATGTGCATGGAGATTGTTACAATGGTCAGTCATCGGGCCGTCAGTGTCTATCCTGGTACCAAACGAAACCTGGATAAAACCCCAAACGCATGATGCTTCCAGGGAACACACTCCCAAACTCCTTGTTTATCAAGGAAGTATTCTTAGCTCTGGGACTCTATCTAGATTCAGTGGTAGTGGATCTGGGAGTAACTTCACTCTTACCATCAGTGGAGTCCAGGCTGAAGATTCAGGAGATTACTACTGTCAGAGTTTCCACTATCCCAATAGCAAACGTGTTCACACAGTGATACAGAGCTGTACAAAAACCTCCCTCAGTCAGACTCCACAGTGACTGTACTGCTACAGCTGGGACCTACTGCAGGTGCTGAGGGGAGGAGATGATCCAGTACAATGTGTCACGGTCTCGGCCGAGGCTGCCTCTCTTCCTTGCTCGGGCAGGCTTCGGCGGTCGTCGTCTCCGGAGTACTAGCTGCCACCGTTGTATGTTTCGATGTTCGTTTGGTTTTGTCTTGATGTTGTACACCTGTTATCGTTTAGCGTTCATTATTGTCCTATAAGTTCTCATTGTGTTTGTCATGTGTTGTGTGTGATTGAACTTGCTGTCGTGTATGTCTGTGCTTCGTTCTCTCCTGGAGAAGTTCTCGCACGTGTTTGTGCGTTATTGTTATTTTGTTAGATTTTACGCCTGTGTGCGTAATCGCTCGTATCCAAGCTCTTTTGACTCGTTTTGAGTTTTGGTTCACTAAAGTCTATTGGACTAAGTTCCTGCGTCCTGCGCTTGATTCCTGCACCACACCTTCACAGCACACCTTCTGACAGAATCACACACCGAAGATGGAATCAGCAGGAGCCGCAGCAGCACCTGATTCTCTGGAGGAGCGGGTCCGCGAGCAGAACGACCAGATCCTACGTATCGGGACCGCCCTTCAGGACGTGATCAACACGCTTCAACGCTGGGAGACCAGAGGGACACCCACACCTCCACCTTCCGTGCCATCACCATCGGCCAGTCAGCCCATACAAGCTCCGGAACCCAGGGGAATTTGGCTCTCGCTCCCGAGGGCATATGATGGGACCGCTGCCGGGTGTCAGGGCTTCCTTCTACAGGTGGAGCTATACCTGGCCACCGTACACCCGGCGCCCTCGGGACACGAGAGTGTGTCCGCCCTCATCTCCTGTCTCACCGGCAAGGCGTTGGAATGGGCCAACGCCGAGTGGAGGAGAATAGACGCCTCCACTATCACCTACTCAGAGTTCTCCCGCCGCTTCAGGGCTGTGTTTGACCATCCACCTGAGGGGAAAGCGGCGGGGGAGCGTCTATTCTACCTCCGGCAGGGGAGGAGGAGCGCCCAGGAGTTCGCTTTAGAATTCCGAACTCTAGCGGCGGATGCAGGGTGGAATGAGCGGGCCCTCATCGATCACTACCGCTGTGGTCTACGAGAGGACGTCCGTCGGGAGCTGGCCTGCAGGGATACCAGCCTCACTTTCGATCAGTTAGTGGACATGTCCATCAGGCTGGACACCCTGCTGGATACCCGCGGAAGTTCCGAGGGGGGTCCGTCCATTCCATCCTCCAGCACCTCCGAGCCGAGCCCTATGGAGCTCGGGGGTGCTGGCGCTAGAGAGAGGAGGGGTCGGAGCACGAGGGGGGCCGTCCTCTGCACCAATTGTGGCCGTGGAGGACACACACCGCGGCTAGGTGCTGGGGAGGGTCTCCTAGGGGAGAAGACGGCAGGCTCCACACTGGGGAGTCCTTCCAGGTGAGTAGGCGCCCCACTTACCCAGAGCTCTCTGTTGCGCACTTCTGTATACCTGTGCGATTTCCACAGGTTGCACCTCATTCCCAGCATAAGGCGCTAGTAGATTCAGGCGCAGCTGGGAATTTTGTTGATAGTAAATTTTGTTTAGAATTAGGGATTCCCCTTCTTCCTGTTGACGTCCCATTCCCCGTTCATGCCCTAGATAGCCGTCCGTTGGGATCGGGCTTGATCAGGGAAGTCACAGCACCACTTAGGATGTGTACGCAGGGGGGTCATGAGGAGATTATCCAACTATATCTGATCGACTCTCCTGCGTATCCGGTGGTGCTGGGAATGCCCTGGTTGAGTATCCATAATCCATCTATTTCGTGGCAGGAGAGGGCTCTGATGGAGTGGTCTGCCCGGTGTGTGGGGCGATGTTTAGGTGTTTCCGTGGGGGCTACCTCAGTGGAGAGTCCAAACCAGGTGCCCGCATTGCACATTCCCCCCGAGTATGAGGATTTGGCTATTGTTTTCAGTAAGTCGAGGGCGACGCAGTTACCTCCTCATAGGCAGGGAGATTGTGCGATAGACCTCCAGGCAGGAGCTGCGCTCCCACGGAGCCATGTGTATCCTCTGTCTCAAGAGGAGAAGAGAGCTATGGAGACTTACATAGACGAATCTCTGAGACAAGGATACATACGGCCATCCACTTCCCCTGCGTCCTCGAGTTTCTTTTTTGTGAAGAAGAAGGATGGAGGGTTACGCCCGTGCATTGATTACCGTAGTCTCAATCAGATCACGGTGAAGTACAGTTATCCACTTCCTCTGATTGCGACCATGACGGAGTCATTGCACGGGGCGCGTTTCTTCACAAAATTAGATCTCAGGAGCGCTTACAACTTGGTACGCATTAGGGAGGGCGATGAATGGAAGACAGCGTTTAGTACCACCTCGGGTCATTACGAGTATCTTGTCATGCCATACGGGTTGATGAACGCTCCTTCAGTGTTCCAATCATTCGTGGATGAGATCTTCAGGGACATGCAGGGGCAGGGGGTGGTCGTGTACATAGATGACATTCTTGTGTACTCGTCTACCCGAGTCGAGCATGTGGCCCTGGTGCGCCGAGTGTTGAGGAGGCTGTTGGAGCACGACCTGTATGTCAAGGCAGAGAAATGTCTGTTTTTCCAGGAGTCTATCTCCTTTTTGGGTTATCAGTTGTCTGCGTCAGGGGTGAAGATGGAAGTTGACCAGGTGTCAACCGTGCGTAATTGGCAGACTCCAACCACTGTTAAAGAGGTGCAGCAGTTTTTGGGGTTTGCAAATTACTACCGGAGGTTTATCCGGGGTTTTGGACAGGTGGCAGCTCCCATAACGTCTCTTTTGAAGGGGGGTCCGGTGCGTTTGCAGTGGTCAGCCGAGGCGGACAGGGCTTTTGGGAGACTGAAGGACCTGTTTACTTCGGCTCCGGTGCTGGTGCATCTGGATCCCGCTTTACCATTTCAGGTAGAGGTGGACGCGTCAGAGGCCGGTATAGGGGCCGTGCTTTCGCAACGGTCCGGCACGCCACCTAAACTCCTCCCCTGTGCCTTTTATTCCAAAAAGTTCAGTCCGGCGGAGCGAAATTATGACGTAGGGGACAGGGAGCTATTAGCCGTGGTACAGGCCCTAAAGGTGTGGAGGCATTGGCTTGAGGGGGCTCAACACCCTTTTCTCATTTTGACTGACCACCGTAACCTGGAGTACATCCGGGCAGCTAGGAGACTGAACCCTCGCCAGGCGCGGTGGAACATGTTTTTAGCCCGGTTCGTATTTAAGATCACGTACATCCCTGGGTCACAGAACGGTAAGGCAGACGCACTGTCTCGGCGGTATGACACGGAGGAGAGGTCCGTGGAGCCCACTCCCATACTGCCGGAGTCTTGTCTGGTGGCACCGGTAGTGTGGGAGGTCGATGCTGAAATCGAGCGGGCGTTGCGCACCGACCCTAGTCCTCCTCAATGCCCGGAGGGTCGGACGTACGTCCCGCTCGAGGTTCGGGATCGATTGATATATTGGGCTCACACGTCACCCTCCTCTGGACATCCTGGTATTGGCCGGACAGTGCACTGCCTTAGTGCTAAGTACTGGTGGCCCACGTTATCCCTAGGGGTAAGTTACAACCCCTGCCCGTTCCACAACGACCATGGTCTCACCTCTCGGTGGACTTCGTCACTGACCTTCCCCCCTCGCAGGGGAATACTACTATACTGGTCGTTGTGGACCGGTTCTCTAAGGCCTGTCGTTTGCTCCCTATGCCGGGCCTTCCTACTGCCCTACAGACCGCCGAAGCTCTATTCACCCACGTTTTCCGGCACTACGGGGTACCCGAGGATATTGTGTCTGATCAAGGTTCCCAGTTCACCTCCAGAGTCTGGAGAGCATTTATGGAGCGTTTGGGGGTCTCAGTGAGCCTTACCTCGGGTTACCATCCAGAGAGTAATGGGCAGGTGGAACGTGTGAACCAGGATGTGGGTAGGTTTCTTAGATCATACTGCCAGGGCCGGCCGGAGGAGTGGGCACGGTATGTTCCCTGGGCAGAAATGGCCCAGAATTCCCTACGCCACTCCTCAACTAACCTAACCCCTTTCCAATGTGTGTTAGGTTACCAGCCGGTTCTGGCACCATGGCAGCGGGCCATCCGTCGTCAGAAGGCGAGCGCCGATCTCCACCGCAGTGAGGGGCCGGTGTACGCACCTGGTGATCGAGTCTGGCTCTCTACCAGAAACCTGCCCCTCCGCCTGCCCTGCCGGAAACTGGGTCGGCGGTTTGTGGGGCCGTTTAAAGTCCTGAGAAGATTGAACGAGGTGTGTTACAGATTACAGCTGCCTAGTGACTATCGTATTAACCCCTCGTTCCATGTGTCTCTTCTCAGTCCGGTGGTAGCTGGTCCACTCCAGGAAGATGAGATCAGAGAGACTCCTCCGCCCCCATTGGACATCGAGGGGGCACCGGCGTACACCGTGCGGTCCATCTTGGATTCGAGACGTCGGATGGGGGGTCTCCAATATCTCGTGGAGTGGGAGGGGTACGGCCCGGAGGAACGGTGCTGGGTGCCAAGGAGAGACATTTTGGACCCGTCTCTCCTGACAGAATTCCACCGTAGTCACCCGACGCGCCCTGCTCCGCGTCCTCCTGGTCGTCCCCGAGGCCGGGGTCGGCGCACGGCTGGAGCCGCACGTCAAGGGGGGGGTACTGTCACGGTTTCGGCCGAGGCTGCCTCTCTTCCTTGCTCGGGCAGGCTTCGGCGGTCGTCGTCTCCGGAGTACTAGCTGCCACCATTGTATGTTTCGATGTTCGTTTGGTTTTGTCTTGATGTTGTACACCTGTTATCGTTTAGCGTTCATTATTGTCCTATAAGTTCTCGTTGTGTTTGTCATGTGTTGTGTGTGATTGAACTTGCTGTCGTGTATGTCTGTGCTTCGTTCTCTCCTCTGTGTTGGAGAAGTTCTCGCACGTGTTTGTGCGTTATTGTTATTTTGTTAGATTTTACGCCTGTGTGCGTAATCGCTCGTATCCAAGCTCTTTTGATTCGTTTTGAGTTTTGGTTCACTAAAGTCTATTGGACTAAGTTCCTGCGTCCTGCGCTTGATTCCTGCACCACACCTTTACAGCACACCTTCTGACACAATGACACAGTGTGTAGTAGAGCTGAACAACAATAGAGTCAAACTAGAGCTATGTTTAGAAGACATTAGATCATAACTGATCACTAAATGTTTCTCCTGACCGTTAACTACATGTTGACTGTGTTGAGTAACTCAAAGAAAACCATCAACCAATCTGAATAGAGATAATGTGCAAGGATCAAAACCCCTAAAGATGACCTGTGTTTTGAATTGCTAGAATTTAATCAACATGATTCAAACACATACAATAAAGCCCCTAAACATTACCCATACATCCTCCCTCACACCAGTGTGGTAGTTCCAGAGAGCAGCAGGAGACTGGAGACATCAGAGATCTGAAGATCTCCCCTTTAGACCAGAGTCAATCAGCAGCATCACACAGTTCACACAGAGACTGAAGTTACTAACCCTGACCACTGGAGGGAGACAGAAAGCAGATACTATCTGGTCTAATTTTATATATATATTTTTATATTTTTTATTTAACCTTTATTTAACCAGGTAAGTCAGTTGAGAACAAGTTCTCATTTACAACTGCGACCTGACCAAGATAAAGCAAAGCAGTGCAATAAAAACAACAACACAGAGTTACATATGGGGTAAAACAAAACATAAAGTAAAAAATACAACAGAAAATATATATAAAGTGTGTGCAAATGTAGCAAGTTATGGAGGTATGGCAATAAATAGGCCATAGTGCAAAATAATTACAATTTAGTATTAACACTGGAATGATAGATGTGCAAGAGATGATGTGCAAATAGAGATACAGGGGTGCAAATGAGCAAAATAAATAACAATATGGGGATGAGGTAGTTGGGTGGGCTAATTACAGATGGGCTGTGTACAGGTGCAGTGATCGGGAAGGTGCTCTGACAACTGATGCTTAAAGTTAGTGAGGGAGATAAGAGTCTCCAGCTTCAGAGATTTTTGCAATTCGTTCCTTTGATAATTGTAATTACACAGTAATAACAATATGCTCCATATTTAGATGTCTATAGTCAATATATCAGTCCCCATTCAGAACTTATATCAGAAACCATTTCAGTGATTACATAGCTATCATGTTTCTACATCACATCAGTCTCTGTCCAGGAAGACTACTTACATGTAGGACACTTTACTGAATAATGGTGGATGGGGAGAAGACCAGAAGATTATTTGCATAGTGATGATTCTCTGCATAGACAGCACATGCTTCAGTGGTCTGGGAGGGTTTATATCCCTGTGAGTTTAACACTTCATGACTGAGAGCTGTCCTTCATGACAACAGAACCCACAACAACCATGACTTTTATCACCGTCTTCATCTGGATATTTGCCCTCTGTCTCCAAGGTAATATATTTTACAGAAAATTACTTGGACAATTGCAATATTAGGCTATATAACCTCATTACAGTTTAATTTAATATGCTACAAGGAAAAATGTATTAACAATTGAATGCTATTTCTACATGACATCTGTTTCAGAATCGAGAGGCCAGGTCACTGTAACTCAGACCCCTGCAGTGAAAGCTGTTCTCCCAGGACAGACAGTCTCTCTGAACTGTAAAACCAGCCGTGATGTGAATGGTGCAGGAGGCTCTAATCCCCGTCTAGCCTGGTACCAACAAAAACCTGGAGGAGCTCATAAACTCCTTATTTACTATGCTAAAACACTTAAGTCTGGGACTCCATCTAGATTCAGTGGTAGTGGAACTCATAGTGACTTCACTCTGACCATCAGTGGAGTCCAGGCTGAAGATGCAGGAGATTACTACTGTCAGAGTTACCACTACATCAATAGTAAAGATGTGTTCACACAGTGATACAGAGCCGTACAAAAACCTCCCTCAGTCAGACTCCACAGTGACTGTACTGCTCCAGCTGGGACCTACTGCAGGGGCTGAGGGGAGGAGATGATCCAGTACAATGACACAGTGTGTAGTAGAGCTGAACAACAATAGAGTCAAACTAGAGCTATGTCTAGAAGACCTTAGATCATAACTGATCACTAAATGTTTCTCCTGACCGTTAACTACATGTTGACTCTGTTGAGTAACTCAAGGAAAACCATCAACCAATCTGAATAGAGATCATGTGCAATGATCAAAACCCCTAAAGATGACCTGTGGTTAGCTAGAATTTAATCAACATGTTTCAAACACATACAAAAAAAAGCCCCTAAACATTACCCATACATCCTCCCTCACACCACTGTGGTAGTTCCAGAGAGCAGCAGGTGAAGCAGGAGACTGGAGACCTCAGAGCTCTGGAGATCTCCCCTTTAGAGCTATCATTCAGTGGCATCACACGGTCCACACACAGAATGCAGTTACTAACCCTGACCACTGGAGGGAGACAGAAAACAGAGTGTCTGGTCTAATAACACATAAATAACGATATGCTCCATTTGTAGATGCCTATAATCAATATATCAGTCACCATTCAGCACTTATATCAAAACCCATGTCAGTGATTAAGTAACTATCATGTTTCTACATGGCATCAGTCTGACTGTCCAGGAAGACTATTTACATATAGGACACTTTGCATAGACAGCACATGCTTCAGTGGTCTGGGAGTGTTTATATCCCTGTGAGTTGAACACTTCATGACTGAGAGCTGTCCTTCATGACAACAGAACCCACAACAACCATTACTTTGTTCCCCATCTTCATCTGGACACTTGCTTTCTGCTTTCAAGGTTACCATTTTCAGAATTTGTTGTTGAACAATTATTTAATCTACACAAAAGTATAATGTATATTAATGTAAATATTTTATTCAGAACAATTGCTTAATATATGTGATATTCAATTCATATAAATGTTTTATTCTGTTTTTCAGAATCCAGAGGACAGATCACTGTGACTCAGACTCCTGCAGTGAAAACGTTTCTCCCAGGACAGACAGTCTCTCTGAACTGTAAAACCAGTATTAATGTGTATCAAGCAGGTTACTCTGATGCCCATCTTGCCTGGTATCAACAGAAACCTGGAGGAACTCATGAACTCCTTATTTACCATACTAAAACACTCCATCTAGATGCAGTGGTAGTGGAACTCATAGTGACTTCACTCTGACCATCAGTGGAGTCCAGGCTGAAGATGCAGGAGATTACTACTGTCAGAGTGTACACGTCATCAATAGTAAAGATGTGTTCACACAGTGATACAGAGTCATACAAAAACCTCCCTCAGTCAGACTCCACAGTGACTGTACTGCTACAGCTGGGACCTACTGCAGGTGCTGAGGGGGAAGAGACAGTGACATGGAACACTGATCAGTAGAGGAGGTCAACTTTGAAAATGGTTAGAAAGTGTCATCAACATCATCATCATGGTTGTAACTTGTTATATTGTCATGAACTGAAAGTGTATATAAAAATGTATTAGAAGTTTTGGAACACATTACCAGTCCATATGCAGAGTAAGATCTACTGAAGTAAAAGAAAAGTAATGTTAATTCAGCATAGACAGGGCTGGGTGGTTCTGCTTGTCCCAGAATAGAACAGTACTGTCACCAGATGTTCACTCTGTTCCCAGGGGGTTGGAGGTAGAGAAGACCAGGGGAAATATAATGGAGTAGTGTAGACCACACATTGTTGAAAACCATTGCAAAAATATCTAATTTAATAAAATCATATTAGGAATTAAACATCATAAATATATATGTTATGGAAAGTAACTGTTTAGCGGTGTGAGTTCTGAGAGCAGATCTTAGAGGTATTATTATCAAATATCACTAATTATTATCACTGGTATTGATGCTACAGTATAACAGGATAATTCTGTTGTAGAAATGATTGCAGAGTATTTGTTGGATCAGATGCCCTTTAAATTCTGTTTGAAAACATGAGAGTAGCTATATGCTACAATGCTGAAATTATAAAAGAAGCTGATTGATCTAAATTAGTATGAAGTGTGCTGCCTATTCATGCGATAGTGATCACTGGAATGATGATTAAATCAATTATTGGATTATTTTCTAATCAAAACAAGCTTTATTTGAACTCAGAGGCAAGAAGACATGTACAACATAATCTCAAAATACTTCATTTAGCACACAGCACTACTGATATTATTCACTATTATACTGTAACATTCAGCTCTAAAACACTAATGTTTCCAGAACTAGCATCATGTGGGGATTCTCTAGAACCCTACAATTGCTTCTCCGGTCTCTAGACACTATATTGACTTTTCCTGAAGGCGGCTGAATCACTGGTGTCGTCGTCGTGCAGGTGTACACCTCTCCATCTTCCCAGCGTGACTTGCTCAGGGTCAGGGTGCTACTGCGGCTGAAGTGGCCGCCCTTCTCTTCTTCTGTGGTGGTCAGGACCCCATCCTTGACCTCCGCCCCATACACCTCCCAGCTCACCATCGCCCCCTGGGGGGAGTAGACACTCAGCAGGCAGGCCAGTTTGGCCGAGTCCCCGGAGAGTTACTCAGAGGACAGGAGGGAGCAGAGACACTGTGTGCCTGACAGAGGGAAGAGCTGGAGAAGAGGAGAGATGATAGAGGAGAGTCAGCTACTACTACTATTGTATAATGGAATATATTAGGAGAGGAGAGGAGAGGAGAGGAGAGGAGAGGAGAGGAGAGGAGAGGAGAGGAGAGGAGAGGAGAGGAGAGGAGAGGAGAGGAGAGGAGAGGAGGAGGTAATACACAGGATAAACAACTAGCTACAGTACTGAGAACAACCGACAACAACAAAACACTTAATCTATAAAGATAAAGGCAAAAATAAACTCTGAAAACATTTATAGACAAAACAATTCATCAGATATATGTATGTTACATTCATGCTCTACAGTTTAGCACACCAAGAGCAACAAAACACTAGGAGGGGGTTTCCTGGACACAGATGAAGCATTGTCCTAGACTAAAAGCTCTTTCAATGAATATTATCCAATTGAGTTTACTTTTCAGTTCAGGACTAAGCTTAATGTGTCTGGCAAACTGCCCCTAAGTCTACAAAGACATGCAGTAAACAGATACACTGCATTACCTCATCAGGTATATGCTTAAACATTACAAAGCACAACTGATCATGACCTGGGGTTGTATATCCACAGCCTATTAAGGCTGAACGCATGTCATGTATGGTAAAATCAGCATCCAAAGAAGAGTCAACAGTATCCCTTTCTTATACACATTAACATGAGCATTTGAAATCTCACACCTACGTTGCTTTCATACTTCATCCAAAGTAACCCCACTATGTACACTAGCAAATGTCTTCCCCAACAAGTCAGCTTTTTCTTTATCATTTTTTGACCCACAACCAAAACTGGAATTCGAGTGGACTTGCTTCTTCCGGTCATCTTCTTCAACATAGACCATACATCCCCCAGCTCAGTACCCCTGCCTATTGTAGAGCAGAACTGCCTCCATGCATTTCTCTTGACAGACTTAATGATCCTACATACTAAAGCTTTCTTCCTTTGGAAATCAATTAGATTCTCAGGAGTCATAGAACCTACGCAACACTCTGTAAGCCCTATTTCTTTCTCTAATAGCCGCAGTGCACTCTTCAGTCCACCATGGAAACACCTTCCTTTTCTCACCCACTTCACTCTCTGGTACATACACATTTGTAGCACTCAAAATCAGTGATGTCACAGAGAAAGCACATACATCAACCAGCCTCTCTAAAGACAACTGTCCAACATTTAAGTAATGATCACCACATTTTCCCAGTCTGCATTATGAAAGCACCATCATCTGAATGGTACCCTTTCTGGAGTAGTAACATCAAAGTTCATGGTACACGAAATTGGGAAATTACCACTTCCAACAGTAGAATCATCCATTCCATTCACACATAGATGCAATAGAGTTAGAAGCCAGCGAGGTCCAGGCAGGATGTAACCCCTCTAACAACATAAACTCTTGTACCACATCCATCGTTAAGACATATGCTCTTGTTTCCATCATATCTTCCACAATAGTACCATCAGCATCAGTATGTGTGCTTCCCCATAAACTATTATGTGCATTAAAGTTGCCGCACCATATCTCTCTAGAGCCCATTTCTCCTGATATTTCATAAAACATCGCTACAGACAGTTGTAAAAATTGTGCAACTTAATATTACTACCTGCAATGTATATTTCCACCATCACACAATCATATTCAGATGGGACAGGTATATTACGATATACAAGACCTTCTCTTATGAACATGGTACAAATACCACCCTGTCCAGTTGATCTATCGGATCTGATTGAACAATAACCAGGAATAATAAAATCAAGATGTGGTCTAAGCCACATCAGGTTTAATCTCTAAATCAATGAT